>NW_027133480.1:4650000-4655000 GCF_026122565.2 Emydura macquarii macquarii | reverse complement strand
AAACAAAACAAAATAAGGGTGCTGATGGTATGTCTGAAAAAGCACTTATGCCTAGTGGCACTCCTTTGACCTCTACCCTCTGCCAAATCATTGCCTGCCGAAGGGAACTTAATAAACTTTGACATTAGATATGTGTACGGCTATTTGCTATAATTATAATAACCGAGGACTGCGACAAGCCTAAAACCCAAACTGGCATATCTAAATTCAGACACCATCTAGAACTAGTATATCCACTACAAAGTGCAACTGATTGCCAGCCTACTAAAACCAGCAATGATACATGGTGCTTTGAACCTTCAGCCATTAAATGATGTGGTAGCTGAACACAGAGCACTGAAGAACTTTTTGGAGTAGGAAGTAAAACCTAGCGTTTGCTTATCTTCAAACTAAGATGAGCCACTAAGCGTATGTCTACACTGCAATTAGACAACCATGGCTGGACTATGCCAGCTGACTTGGACTCTCAGGACTTGGGCTGAGGGGCTGTTAAACTGTGCTGTAGACGTTAGAGCTCGAGCTGGAGTATGAGCTCTGGGACCTCCCACTTTGCAGGGTCCTAGAGCTCAGGCTCCAGCCCAAGCCTGAACATCTTCATCCACACTGCAATTAAACAGCCCTATAGCCCAAAACTTGCAAGCCCAAGTCAGCTGGCAGAAGCCAGTCATGGGTTTTTAATTGCAATGGAGATGTACTTTAAGTCTCCACTCCCTAATTCTTAGCTCTGAAGGAGGTGAAGAATCAGTGATTTCTGGGTTCCATTTCCAAATATTCATGTCTTAATTTAGCACGTAGATATTTAAGGAGCACTTATATTAGGCCCAAATACTTATTTTAGATGCCTACATTCTAATTTGAGTTCCTAAATGTGCAATAAGCATCCAGTTTAAGCACTAAACCTTGAAAACTGGGTTCCCTGGGCTAGTGGTCTCTAGCGTTTACAGTGCTCTGGGGAATAATTACTAGCGTTATAAGGTCTTTGGGCAGGGGACCATCTTTTTCTTCTCTGATTGTACACTGCCAAGAACAATGTGGCCCTTATCTGTGAACTGGGCTTTGAGTCACTACTGCAAAGCAAATAATAAAAATAATACTCCAGTGTGTTACTGTGACTATCATTCTGCCCAAAAAGAAGGGAACCCATTTCACCTCAAAATCAAAGCTGGCAGCCTATGGTACAACATCAGATACAGTGAATTTAAGAAATTTTGTGTGATACTTTCTTCCCCTTCCAGTGCTATTCCTCATTATAGCAATAGGGAATTGCTCCCAGACCACTAGAATCTGTCAGAAAGGAAGAAAATATTTTAAAATGTGTTCAGTATGTACAGCTGCTGAAACAGCTGTGCTGAACATGATGACACAAGCCGTAATCATGGCAGTTGGGGAGGGGATACAATAAAGAGAGGTTAAAGAATAAGCTAAATTAACTCCTTGGGTTGTGTGTCCCCAACAGTGCTAAGTGTGCTGGAATTTAAGGCGCAGTCACGCAGCCCGACTGCAATATCTGCTCTACTGAGGTTCTTGGAGTCAGCTGGCATAAGCTCAAAGTTGGCCAATTTAGAGCCGTAGATTCTAAGGCCAGAAGGGACCACTGTGATCATGTAGTCTGACCTGTATAACAAAGAGCATAGAACTTTCCTGAAATGATTCCTGTTTGAGCTAGAGCATCTCTTTTAGAAAACCATCTAATCCTAATTTAAAAATTGCCCAGGTTGGACTACCCTGGCCTCTTCCAGCTAGCCCACATTGGTAAGGCTCCTGCAGAGGTCCTGAAGGATTTTAAAACTGCCATTTGAAAACAGAATCCTTGTGGGTGATATTATCACTACTGTTCTCCTGGGGCCTTCTGGCTCGCTACCCTTGTGGGTGCAAAGAGATTGTATTTTGCATCTCCATGTGCTCATGGGGGAGAAGTGACACAACATATTTTACTCTGCTTTTGTCTCTCCCTGCAGTCTCTGCACAGGCAAAATTCCCCTAGGCTTGAATGAGGCCAAGTCCTATTAACCTGAGGCCCAGTTCTGCAACCCTTAGTCACTTGGCTACTCAGGCAAGTAAGAATCTGTAGGTTCAAGCCTTTGAATGAGCCCTTTACCTAGCAAGCATGGAAGAAGTTTGTTTTTTCATTTAAAGATCAAGACAGAAAGGACCCCACTCCTCCAACATCTCTTTAAAGTGTGGATCAATGGGTGGGTTTTCCCCAAGTCCTAACTGCTCACGTAAGAGTTTCTGGAAATGTTGATATGGGGAATAAAATTTTATTCTGTCCTGGAGCTCTGTGGGGGGAGGAAAAACCCTGCATTGAGTTGAGGAACTGTATAAGAACCTGAACAGAATAGAATAGAAATCTCCCTTAATCAAAACAACATTATGCCAAGAACCCTTTCTAGGGAAGTGATATTTACACAGCAGCACAGCCCTACTTAAAAATAGAACAGACCTGCTGTGTAAGTAACAAAAATACATAACAGCATACTCCCGCAATTTGAGCTTTTGAAGGATGTCTGTCATATGCCTAGTCTTATTTTACGCCCCTTCCCTTTATAAAAAGAGGAACAATGCCATCTTCCCGAAAGGAAATAGGCAATAAAAACTCCAGCAGGATTTCCTATTAATAATTTTTCCCATTCATATCCTAAGGGGGGGAAGGAAAACCCCCCCCAGCTTTAGCAGCTTAAACAGTGCTTATTAAATTGATATTTTTACATGCCTGGTTTTTCCTAAATGTGGTGTATACTTTTACTGCTCAATTAAGTCTTTTTATTTTTCCAAATGTCCTTTATAAAATTGGTTGAATTCCGTGTGAGATGATGTAAAGCATCTGATGACAAAATATCATATATATTTATAAAACACCCTGTTGAGTTTTTATCTTGCTATTACATTTTTAATTAATAGATTTTTTTGTTGTTGTTTTACAAATGTTGTGTTTTACTGCTGGCATGATCTCACTGCTTTACAGTATCGATAAATGAAGGCACACCTGCACTATAAAATCCACTTTATATGAAGCAGGCCATTCATGTTTTTATAGCTCATTTTTCACCCATTGTTCTTGGGTCGTGTCATAGGTGTGTTGTAATGCATTGTGGAGGTGGGCGGCTTGAAGATCAGTTTAACAAAATAGTCTAATTTTGCCAACTTTAGTGCCAGAATCTGGACTGAAAAATGCAGAACTAATATCCCAATAGACATACTATATGATGTCACTTCCCTGAAAATGTCCAAGACAAACATCTATTTCCAGATCACTTGCACTTATAACATGAATTCTACCTCTTTTTATCCCCAAATTACTATTCCTGTGTTTTCTAGCAATTTTAATGTTAACTTGGTTAATGTCTGAACTTTTCTGGCTTTTTGTAACACTTGTAGGTTTTATTATGTTGCTTCAGATAGTATAACAAGGTTCATTCCAAATCTAATAATGTTTTTGAATCTGCAAACCTGTGAGCAATTTTTAAAAGCTTTTGAAAATAACGCAAGATGAAGTCTGTTAAATATACACTCTATAGACACATGCATATGCACACACTAGTTTGATACTGACTCTTGTTACCTTTATTTAATTAGAAAAATCTACTGAATTTAATAAAATACTTCTGGCTCAGAGGCTTTTTGAACTAGCAAAATACAGAACAAAATTATTTGTCTTTATTTCATGTGAATCTAGTGCTCATAAAGATGAAGGACTATGAGTAGTAGTTAGAGCCAAGCATAGTGCAGGCAGATACTTCATCATACAGCGTTGCTAGTGCACTCTAATCCTGAGCTGCAGCATCCCTGCTTACAAAGTCTTTGGCTTCTTTTGAGAGGAAATTGCCATTGAAGTGAAATTGGTGATGTATTGTGACTGAGGCACAAACATGTTCACTAGCGCTGAGGAATAGACCACCAAATTCAATGTAACTTTGTGTAGCTAAGGCCCTGATCCTGCAACCAGCTCTGCACAAGCAGACCCCTGAACCCACTTGCATTTCCATTGATTTCAGTGGGGGCACTGGGGTCTACCCACGTGAAGCTGTTGAGAGGATTTTCATATTTTTGTCTCAGCCCCAAGAAGCCATTAAATCCTGAAGATTTCCTTTGTGTAGTTTAATTCCAGAATACGTTTTATTAACCCCCTTTTTTATATATATTCATCCTACAGGCTGACACACCAACAGTTGTTTTAGATACTGTGCCTTTAAAGTGACAACTTTATGGCAGAACTGAGAAACTTTTATTAGGATAACAAATACAACACTGAATTTAGAACTGGCAGAATTTAGAGATACTGCAAAGTTATCAGGGGGAGTTCAAAAAGGGTTTTGTCAATCATAGTGTATTCATGAATGCCTGGACTGTTTTTAATCCCAACCAGGCTCACCAACTCAGATGTTGGAATGC
Source organism: Emydura macquarii macquarii (assembly GCF_026122565.2). Taxonomy (NCBI): domain Eukaryota; kingdom Metazoa; phylum Chordata; order Testudines; family Chelidae; genus Emydura; species Emydura macquarii. The sequence goes on along the minus strand of NW_027133480.1, from coordinate 4,650,608 downwards.
CTCCTCTGTTTTGGGCTGGAACAATCAGTAAAACATTAGTGATGTATATCTTATGCTGCACTTTTATAAGTATTTTTTTTAATAAATCTATGTGAGACGCTGATTGTATGATTCTTCTATCAGTGGGACTCCCTGTAAATTGGAATCTTAGTCTCCGTGGGTATTTCCTGTACAAAAATGTAAAATAAATAAATATTGTACGGTTGTATAAGCTTTTGAGACCTACAAGGCCTTCTCATCAATTATTAAATATGACCAAAGATGACATTCCTAACTACTGTAAATGCCTTTAAAAGAAAAGACATTGTTGAGATGAGGCTTTCAGGCACAGATTATGACATTCTAACTGTATTCAAAACCTCTTCCTGGAAACCCATCTCTTTATATAAAAATGACTTTCTTTGGAAACCTAAATAGTCCTATTTTTTTTAATATTTCCCTGTTGCAAGTATGGTTGCTATTTAGCGTTGTGCACGGAGAGGCACAGAGATTTCCAAGACACTTTAGGCATCCAATGTGTATACATTAAGAAAATGTAGGATTGGACACACTTCATAATGTAACGGCAGGAGTGGAATGGCAAAATATTGCTTTGGTCAAAGTTATTA
>NW_027133480.1:4592500-4647500 GCF_026122565.2 Emydura macquarii macquarii | reverse complement strand
TCTCCTGAGTGCCAGGCTATACTAGTTATTACCAATTGAATTTTCAATAGCAAACTTACCAAGCCCTAACTTTGACAAATTTTATTTCACATTTGTCAAAGGAAATAAAGCTGACAGCATTACAGGGGCTGTGTACTAAAAGTAGTATCTCAATTCCAACAGTCTGTCCAACCTTTCCTTCTCTAGGGAAGCATTAAATCTGGGCCCAATTCACAGCTTTGTTTGAACACTATATTTTTGCCTTTTCTTTGCACCTTTGATATTTATTTCAGTGTTAAATCTATTCTTCCCTTCATCTATTACCCTGTTTTATTTCTGTTTTTGAGAACCTATATTTTTGCTAATAAATATTCACTACACCATTTCATCCTGTATTTAATATGCCCAGTGCATGTTTGCTGTGCTAACTTCTCAACAGATTGAGTGGACATTCCACTGTTGCAGTGCAGTCATAAAATTCAGGAACTTATAAAATCCTACCTTTCCTCTCCTACCATCGGTTTTGCTACAGTATATTTTTTCAGCTATTTTCCCCCCACTGGCTTCAGCTGCTCAGAACAGAGCCACAGCTCCTCCCTGTGGTATCCAGATTGGACTACTCCATTGCCACACTAGAGAGTTCTTCAGTCTCATGTGCTGCTTGTTCAGTTCACGCTACTGCATTACTGTTTGACCACATTTTAAACCAGGTTTTCAGGCATGATCTCAGGTGTTAAGAGGTAGGTAAAAGAAGAAGTAGAAAATATGTCTGTAAAATATGTACATGATACTGTTCTATACATTATATATATAATTATATATATTCATTCATAGACATACAAATGTGTGTGGGCATAATGTTGCTTAAAGAAGTCACATAAAAAGTACCTGATTAAGTTTGCTGATATACATATCTGGCACTTTAAATGGTAATTCTTTTTAAAAAGGTGGAATTACAGCTCACTTAAAAAAAGTAGAGACCTTAACATATGACAGGGATTCTGCAGTAACAGTCTATAACACATACTATATGTACCTTTGATCTTCTGCATCACATTAGGTAACAAAGACCAGAGGACTTTAGATAGGCTGTGTTTGATCACAGTAAAATGCTCTGCCCCATTCTGGATTATATATTGTACCACTGATTTTTATTTTTTTTAAGAGGGACTTTAAGTGTGTCTGATTCTTTTAATTAGATTGTTACAGCTATTGTAATGTTTACTCTGATATAATCTCTTATGAATAGCATGGGACTTTTTAACATTAATGCTGCTTCACTAGTATTGATGCCATTCAGAACAATTAACTGAAACAGTTAAATCTATGTAACGCAGTTGACTATTTTCTCCACTTTAAATGTTTTTACAACATACTTATGAATGGGTACTCATGATTTATTCTATTAAGGGTAGGTAGGAAATGAACTTATGCGTTTACAGAACAGATCTGGGCGCACACTATTATATGAATGTAGATATTCATAAAACATTTTATATTTAAGATAATGAGCAAAGTTTTCACACTGCAAAAATTTGATTACATATTTCCTGGGGAAAATCTATTTGATTGTGACATAGGCTGAAATCTTAAGAAAATCACCTTGAAGGGAGACCCTCAAAAGCTGCAGATTTACACTTTTCCTGCTCTTCTGCTATTAGTCTTTCTATCATTTTCTTTTCCAGTAAGTTCCATTATGTGCCTCTAATGCTGAGCTGATGAATCAGGAGCTCACCTTCCTTCTGTATGTCAGTAGCCAAAGTCTGCTGCAATAAAAGATTTCCTGAATAACTTTCTCTAATGTGTAAAGAATATAATGCAAGAAATACTTACAAAACCCTCTAAATATACTTGAAAATAAATGGATATATGGTCTGAAAGATTATTTTAGGAGGAATTTTTATTTTTTATTTTTTTTACCAAAAGAATAGAGCAGATAGTGTAGACCACGTTCATTTTGTGCACCTATCTAAAAACATGACAATTAGTACAACTGACATTTGCAAATGCAGATGTTTATGATGTGAATAATGGATGGAAAACACAGTTTATTTCTTTTTAATGAAGTACAGTATAGTTTTATCTAGGAAACTTAAGCACTTAGGTTCAGGCCACTACGTTTGTATGAAAGAGACTGTTCTTAGCATGTGTAATTTAAGTCCTATGACACTTCTTAAAATATGCAAAATAATAAATAACTTATTAAAATATGTTCAACATAATAATGGGTTGTTTCAAGAATTGTTGTAAAAGAGATTAGAAAAAGGGGCAAAGCAGCCTTAAGGGGAAAATAACATGAATTTCCAGCAGTACAGTTGTGTAATGATTCTATATTTTTAAAATGTGCCTGCACTCCATTCACAGTCATTTAAGCGCTTAAATAAGCACAATAAATGTAAATAATTTACTGCTTTACAAACAGAAAATTGGGCAGAAAAGTAATTTTGAATCGCAACTTGGCTTACTATACCCAGTGATTTGGTGCCCTGTAAAATGCATTTGACACTGCTGTTCATTAAGCTAGTGCTATTGAGCCTTCTTCACATTCATTAGTGATTAATTCGGACAGATATTTAACTTAATAAGGTAAGCAAATAAACAAAAAATCACTTTCTGTGCCTTAAGGTTTTTAGACCTCTAATTGGTTTTGTGCACTAATTATCAGGATTAACACCTTACACTTTTCTCACTCCTTACACTTAGAAATTCCAACTGGGAAAAAAGCACACAACCTTGTGGAAATCCTTTAAGGATAAAGGGTTAAGAGTTTGCCTTTTACAAGGAAGATTATTACCGAAAAATAGCAATTCCAGGTTAATGCAGATACAAATGTAGCACAACGAGGAGAAAACAGAAAATTGCATAGATTTAGAAGCAATGACACCTACCCTTTTTGCAGTACATGTGAATGAGCACTTCTTTAGAGGAAACTATGTATATAATACATATAAATAAATTACTAGAAGCTCTTTGAGGCAGGGGACTGTGGTTTTATTATATATATTCTAAAATGCCATGTACATCTATATGATTAATATAATTTGATGTACTACTTATTGCAGCATTTACTGAGGGATTCAAGATTTATCCTCTAATACTTAAAAGTTTCTGTTAACTCTGCGTCCCATAGAATTAGTAACATTTTATATTCGTGCCAAATCACTGTGAGTTTCTTGTGCAATTTATTGTTATAACATTATTCATGAGATTCTTTTATCATGACCATGTAATCTGCATTTCCATTGCAATTTAGTATTAGTGTATGCCTATCTGTTACATAGTGGTATGATACAGGAGACACTTTCTGATAAGTGGTAACAATACAATTGAAGGAGGAGTCTGACTCTAATTGGAAAAATATCCTACATTGTTCTGTATGTCAACTTAAAATGCCTTATTTTCACAGCAAGTGTACATAGAACTACATAGGATGAAATATCATCATTTTGGAATCCGTACATTAGTTCAAAATACTTGGCATGCCTTTCTACATTTGATATGTAAATGTCAGTTTGTCACTATTACAAATTTATATCCCCACTGAAAGTACTGTACAAAGTGCTGATTCAGTTTCCCTCCTGCAAAATATATCCCTGCAAGCCAATTGTCTTTTAATATGTGCCAAATGAAAGAACACTTCATATTGCCTCTTACAAATAAAGACCATGCAGTGTATATACATGCTTAAAATAGCTCTAAAAGGGGACATAATTTAAGTTTGCTCGAGTATGAGTTAGGAGGGTCATTAAAACTCATTTTAGCCAAGTCTACAGCACAAGTTGTTTCTAATAATGATTTCTGGACTACTGAATACAATATTTACAGTACAGTATTCTAAAATAATTAATGGACTTGAGATAGCTAATTGCTACTTCTTCTTTCTATGAGAAGTCTTGAGGATCTACCTAGACTGTGGTTTAACCTGATGTCATTTTTTAATAGTTTTTTGTTGTTGTTGTTGCATTAGGGGATATTTAAACTCCTTTTTCTTTAATTCTTTTCTTTCTTTAATGGGTGAGTGGATAAATTCAGTGGTGGATTTTTGTGACACTAAAGCAGCAGATAAGTCTATGATGCACTCTAGCTATGTGGTTTAAAATCCCTTACCATATGTTTTCTCACTGGAATGCCTCGTCTTGCAAAATTACAGGAACCGAAGCTTAAAAACACAATTAGATAGTTTAAAATGAAGTATTAAAGAAATACCACATATTTTCAGATATGCTTGTGATGGTTCCCCCCTTTTTCTTTTTCCTTTCCCTTTCTTTTGTATTATTTTTTGAGTTGTTCAAGAAGCTCCACTGTATTTGATTTTTGTACTAATCATGCTTCACATTTTACTGATTAGGTTATACAGGCTGTAGTTAAATTATAAATCAAAGAATGAACTACCAGAATACTTGTCATACAGCTTTTTTTATGTTACAGAAAATATGATGGGGGGGCGGGGGGGCGGGGGAAGGGAGGAATCAAAAAGGCATTATGTGATGAAAGCTCTCCTTGCTTATTTTCTGCTTTTTATGGTATCTGTAGACAAGTAATACAATTTTTTAAATGTTTTTGTAAAGTATTCTGAAAACTACAGCACAATAACTGTCCACTGAGAAAAATGCAAGACAACTGAATACATAATGCATAGATGTGCATATCATAGTATACATTCTGTTGCACACATAGATACACGTTCTCTCTAGTGTCTTGTTTATTTCTCTACCGTAGTTATAAGACAATTTTAACTGTTTTTCTTGTGATGTATATGAAAATAATTAATATTTAAAAATCCAGGATAATAACTTCCTTTATTTTCCAAAGTACCTTCCATATGTTATAAAAATATAGTAGCTGCATGGATATAGTATCCATTTTTGTTTTCCATTAAACTTATTTTGAAACAGTTTTTGTGAAAAAGACATTATGGATGGCTAGAATTCTAATAATTAAACTGTACTATCTGAATCTGACGATTAATATTTTAAATGTTTAATATTTATATTATTTAATAAGTATATTTAAATTTATAATAATTTATATTCCCAATTGAGCAAATATTTAGTTTATATGCTATAACATTTTAAGCTAGTTATTTTAAAAACGATTACAACTATTATAGTTTAAAAGAATAATTTTTCTATGTTAAATCTGTAGCTGTGTTTAACAGTTGTTTATTAGTTGTATTTGGATAAACTTTTGGAACAAAGAGTCTCGGGGCGGGGCGGGTAGGGGCTGGAGATATGAAATGGATTATCAGCTTGCTTTAAGTCACACATTTAGCTTTTATTCTAAAGCAAAGCATGATTTTAGAGTCCTCAACTGTTCATGCGCTTTATGTACAAAACAAACACTGTGTATGATCCATAGTTTAGCTTATCTACTTAATTTGTAGATAAGTGGGTCCCTAAATATATGAATGGATATTTGTTGTAAAACATGGAGCAATGCTGTTGCCATAATTGACTTATATTCAGCAGTGAATTGACAAACTTGGTGACGAAAAGGGGCACTGAACATTCACAAACAACTAATGTTTTCTGCATAGATGCCTGTAAGCTGTGCCTTTTTGCACCCCTGTAACAAGCCTCAAGGATTCTGTTTTTTGGGCTTTATTGGATGAACTGTCAATGCTTTCCAGGATAACAAATATTCTTTTATAGCACTTGGTGGAGTTTGGTTAGGGGCTACCTCTGAGCAACATGAACTTGGCCTTGCTGTGTGTCTTACACTAATACCTTCACTACTGTAAAGAATCAGGGTACTTGAGAAACAGCCTGCAGCCATACAGCTGATTATTTCACCAAATTTGCATCTTTTCAACAGTAATAGGGATGGCTTTCACAAATGCTCCCAGGCTCTAAATAGATGTTAAGTGGTTGTTTCTAGTTCCTTCCCTCTCTTTTTCCCTTGGGAGCCACTTCCCATCCCACCCACTCCGTTGTTCTTGTGCTTAGCCCTCTGGCAGCTGTGCACTGCTCCTGGCTTCTGGCAAACCCCACAGAAGGGGTTGTATTGAGTAAGTTGGCCAATTGATACAGTCCTCACTTGGGACTGTCTATAATGCCTGATAGTCAAGATAGTCAGTTATTCTTTTTTCTGGGGAGAAAACTAAGGGGCCTCCAGGAAATATGAGTGATCTCAGGTGTCCTTTGACTTCTACTTAGTTATATGGCCTATGTTGTGAGGATGAGATGTGTGTTTCCTACTGAGGCAGTTAACATAGTTGGGTTCTTCAGCAAGGAAATCTGTGGAGTATGCATGAAAGACAAGAAAGTGAAGTAGGGCTTGAAAAGAGATGGTGTGGATAGAGAGCAATTGAATGGCTATGTATTCTCATGTGCGTGATAGAATGTCACTGCCTGGGGGGGAAAGGGGAAAGGAATGAGAATGTATTTACAAGGGGTTCTTGCTCTCTTTGTAGGATAAATGAGGATTGATGTCATTGTCTTTCCTCCACCTCCATATCTTCCCAGATATGCCCACCAACTCAGGAATTAATTTTTTTAAAAGTGTTTAAAATGGGGAATAAATATATATTTAAAATATGGATTTCATTTTTTTAAAGTGGGGGGAGGGAAATCTTCCAAATCATGACATCATGTCATTTGATTCTGTTTTGTCCCTCTGCAGGGTATAAGAACCTGTGTGCATTGTGATGGAGAGCTTCTATTATTAATCTTCATTACACATAGTTCATGACGTGTAGGAAAACAATTTTATAGAGATGTTTGCTACTTTTCTATGGAAGTTTGTTAGTACTTGTATAACTTCAGTTTGCCAAATGTTCTGTAGGATCTAAGGGCCAAACCTGTAACTGCTTAAGTTCAAATGAAGTCAGTGGCAAATTCCCATTGGGTTTCAGGGGACTACTCACATGAGTAAAATTAAATATTTGCAGAACCAGAGCCTAACACATAGCAGAAGGACTTCTTCCTGCTCCAGATGAAGTCAATGAAAATTTTTCCACTTACTTCAATCTGAACAAGGATTAAACCTAGAGTAATGTACAAAATTACAGGTTTCGGTGTTCAATCCTGTAACTACCTCATATACAGAATTTCCAGTTTTCCATAAAAGATCTATATGTGGAGCAGGTTCAGTGTGGGGAAGCTGGGAGAATGGGAAGTGGTCTATTAGTTAGAAAAAGAAACGTGAGTCATGACTCCAAGCTTTTATTCCCAGTTCAGCCACTGACAGTCTTGTAGCTTTTGGGAATCTGAACCTTAAAATGGGTATCATAATTTGGCTCTCACAGGAGAGGCTTGCTTAATTGATGTATGCAAAGTGCTTTGAGTTTCTACAAACTATAGCGATAAATCAGTGCAAATAACATTAATTATTAATATAACTTGTTGCCTATTAACATTTAAAAACAAAGGCTCCAATGCTGCACTGAAAATGCTGGAAGTTTTGCCTGAATAAGGAATGAAGGATCAGGCCCAGAATCAGGACAGCAGACATCACATCTCGTTTGTATTCTAATTCTAAACACTGAACACTTTTAGGGTTGGTCTAGAGCACCTCCATTTCCCCTCTCCACTACTTTGTACATCCACAACAGTGCCAGTCCGATAAAATTTAAAACCTCCCCAAAACTACAGTAAAATATCAATAGTGATCTCTCTTAAAATACACAGCAGGAAACTTGGGGATTAGACTAAAGCTCTGTTCTTAATTTATCCTGTCGTGCCTAAGTATTTCAGCACATATTACATCTCTAGGAGGATCACCCACTGTTTGGAGAGCTCTCCTTTACCTACGCACATAGGGGTGTGGTGAGGATAGATCAAACTCTCAGAACCATTGTATTTAGCTGAGCACTCTATATTTTATGGATTACTAATACAGTAAACCATAGTGACTTTTTTGAAGCCATTAAAGTTTAGCTTGAAAGTGCTGACATGGACACATCCTTACACCATGTATACTTGGTATATCAGTGGGTGCTAAGGGACGCTTTCATATATGTTTTATTGACATGACAGGCCATAGTTTGAATGATCCCTTGAAATATGTGTTAACTACTTATGCTAAACAATCCATTCCATCTTGCATTTAGCAGTGACACTCTGGGTCAGTTTCTCAGACCTGAAGAAGAACTCTGTGTAAGCTTGAAAGCTTGTTTCTTTCACCAACAGAAGTTGGTCCAATAAAAGACACCTTGTCTCTCTAACATCCTGGGACTAACACAGCTACAATAAAACTGCATATAGGCCATAGCTTCTGATTGCTGTACAGATGTATGGCTATACGCTAGAAATCCAAATGAAATGCCTCTTAAGAAAAGATGTACCTCTAAGTGTACCTTTCTAAATGATGTAACTCTGTCATTTATAATTTTATTTGTAAATATATTTAATAATAGACTATTGGGGTCAAATTCCTCACTGTAATTGTAAACTCAGTTGAAATCAGTTAGGTTTACACTAGGAATGAATTTTGCTCACAGTTTACAATATATTAGTTTAAAAATAAAATATAAATAAAAATAAAAATTTATTTAAAAATACAAAATAAAATATTAGTTTAAAAATAAAGCCAGCTTCAGATAGAAAGTGAAAAAGATATCATATTCCATTATTTTCCTTTTTAAAAATGACTTTACATTTGTATATTATTTGATCTCTTCTTCAGGCTGAAACCTTGGGTTTTTGGGGTTTTTTTGTTTTTGTTTTGTTTTGTTTTGTTTTGTGGTGGGCTTGGCCTAATTTCAGACCAGAGAAAACTTTGCAACCAAATTATAGTACCTTGAAAATAAAGTTTTAAAGTGAAAATGCCAACACAGCTGCACAAGATCTGATCTCACAGACCTTTCATATCTAAAACTCCCATTAACTGTGAGTTTGGGATGCACAAGGAATGCAGGATTGGGCCCTTAAATGTATTTAGTGACTTTTCTTTTAAAGCAATTACTCCATGGGAAGTAAATTAGTTTTAGCTTTCAGTGTATGAAACTATTGTAAATAACCCAATTCAATCACATTGTATCTGGGATAAAAGAACTGATATGTTTCTACATGTTAAAAGATATAGTTATAGGGCTGTGGCAAAAATTATTAACCACAGTATATTATGTTCTCCCCCCCCCCCCCAACCCTCCTCATACAGTTCTATAGATATGAATGATTCCTTACAGAATAAAGATGGAGCACAAGCTCCAAGGAGTCCAATTCTGCAAATATTTACTACCTGGCACATTGTTTACTGGCTTGGAGCAGCTCATTGAAGTACCCGTCCTTTTCCAGAACTCCTCATAGGTAAGCCCTATGGTCAGTAATACATGTCTGCCAGTTTCAATACCAGGTTAAAAAAAGAACAAATGGAGAACATGGGGAATGCAGGGAAGGGCTGTGGGCTGGATTAGAGTGAAGATACTACAATTACGCAGTTGCTTAGGAGCCCAATCCAAAACCCAATGAAATCCGTGGAAGGGCTTTGGATCAGAATTGATGTAAGTAATGAACACATTTTGAGGGTTACAAAGAATATTTCGGGTTGTTTTTCTTCTCAAGGTGACAGGGGGCCTGTTTTATTTTGCTAAGGATACAGTTTATAAGCTTCCTTAAGGAAGTGGCTATATATTACGTTTCATTTCTTGCTGTATGTAACATAGAAACATGTGTAGTGCTGCCTTTTAGTAATTGAAATGAATAGAAGATATTAAAAGAATAATTTTAAAGTAAAGCAAATCACAAATTTTGAATGAACATGGAAAGTACTATTTCTTTCAATTTACTAGATCTTTCCAAAATGTACGTGTCTAATTTTAAAAAACATCAATGTGAAACACTGCTTCCGAATGATCAGAGACATTTTATTCATGAACTTGGACTTCGATTGCATACATTTTATTGTTACATCAGGCATTAGGTAAGTAGTTGGAGAGTACCTTTTGCCTTTTTTACAAGGGTAAGTCTCCTCCTTGAGTTTTCCAAATTGCATGTAGCTATCCTGAGAACCTCCCTCAGCTGAACCATACACGCGATGAGTTGGAATGAAGTACTGACCTCAGCTCTGCAAGACCGATCACAACACTTGACAACTCCTTTTCTGTGGATTTCTTACCAATTTCTTTTGCCTGTAACAGAGCAAAATATTGTTGTTATACATAACGAAAATTCTGGTGAAGAACAAGAATAAAATATTGGGGGGGAGGAGGGGAATCAGCTGCAAGTTGATCAGCTGTGTAATCCGAAATTTTCTGTATCAAATTGTAATGAATGTCTGTGTTAGCCAAATAAAGCACGTCCATCAAATCTCTTACATTTACCTCAGGGCAGAGTGAATAATACAAATAATTATTCACAAATAGCTATTGAAATTCAGAAATGAATTTGAGTTCAACCATATTTGTGCTAGAAAAGGTTAAGCTTTGGCAGGAAGTTTAAAATTGCCAGACATTCTTCAGGTCACTCTGCAGTATTGCAGTTCTTGTGGAGAATCTGTCTTTTACTGACACACACCAGTTGCAGAGAATACAACTAATCTAGTGAACAATGGCATCATTACTGTGCTTAATCTATAAATGCTTTGTTGCTGGTTAATGAAGTTATTCAAAAACTGCCTCAATAATTACTGAAAAATACTACATCATATGATAAGTGGAGGGCACAGAGCGCAGACAAATCCAAGAGAAGACTACAAATGCTTGATGAAAGTGACGCTGACTACAGGAAAGAGAAAGGTAAAACATAAATGGCTGTTATGAAGCTTGTATGACTGCAACACATAAATCCCCCATCAGTCTTAAAAATTATTGGGGAATGCTGAGGAGTTCTGGAAAAGGTTCAAACAGCAATTTGAACTGTATACGAAAACAACAGGGGGTAGTGAAATGGTAGATGAACAAAAAATATGCAATGTTTTTGATGAGGCATGGGTATGCAAGACGTATGCAGTGCATTTCAAACTGATGAGCAAGAGGAGGAAGGGGAAAAGAGTTTTGAAGGAGTAACGAAAAGGTTTGAGAATCATTGTGATCCATTCGTAAAAAGGCATGTACAGGGGTTGGGAAGTCTGCGGGAAGCTTTTTCCCTTTGCATAGCTGGTGCAGTGGGCCAATCAAGCAAGTATGTGACATGGAAACTCAGAATGATAGCTTTGGCAACAGCCTGAATCAGATGTGAATGAGCTAACTGCATCATATGAAGACATGCTCATGGGAGAAGAATGTCTCCTAGTGATATTCAATATACTATTTTGGGAGGATGCAGAAACTGTTAAGATATGGCACCAGAAATGTTCCACAAACCTTGCAGTAGGGGTGGAGGGTAGGGGAAGGAAGATTAGAAGAAGTTTCTGCAAAACATGACATGGCGTTGCTTGTAGACCAGAAGAGCCAACAGCCTGAGGGGGGCAGACTTATTGATCTCAAGGAGTTGAACAAGAACATTAAAAGTGACCATTCCACTTGCTCACAAGTAATGAAGTATTTGCTGAGACTGTAGAAGCCAGATTCTTCAGGATATTAGGTACATCAGCAAGGTTTTGGCTGATTCCCATGGATACAGAAAGCTTCAAGATTTGCACTTCCAATACATAGTTTGGCAGCTACTGTTTCATCAGTTTGCCTTTTGGAATGTTCTGTACCAGAAGCATTTCATTTCACCTCACAATATCGCAGGTAAAAGGTTTCAAGGAGTGAAAATGTACATTGAAGACACAGTAACTTATCTGAAGTAGAGAGATGCACAATAGAAAGGGCCTTTGGTACTGCCAGAACAACCTGCAGTTCAGAATTGATATGTTTGCCTAGAGAATGCTGGCTACCTGACTGTAATGGAATATTTTAGCAGCTTTTCAGAAGAAATTGCAATTAGGACAACAGTTTCACCTGTGATCAGGTACATTAAAGCCATGTTTACATGATATGGTATTTTGAGAACTGTAGTAACAAAAATGGACTACAATTTAAGAATAAGGATTTCCTGGATTTTGCCAAAATGTGTTATTTTCAACATGAGACATCTAGTTCTAGTTATGCACAAGCAAATAGATTAGCAGAATATGGGTACCATACCTCCGAGAACTTTTTTTTTTTTTTTAATAACTGATGTCATGGAAGTGCCATATTAGGCACTACTCATCCATGGAGAAACACAGTTGTAATGTGGAAAATCGTCAGTAGAACATCTATAGAACAAGCATCTACATATATTCAGTTAGGAGTTATGGTCAAGGGATTGGACAAGTCAAAGCAGATAAAAAAAATTATAACAAAGGTGCAAGACCTTTAACACCTATTAAAATAAAGACTCCATAAGAATTTGGCATGATAGTCACTGGCCTTAAGAAACTACAGTGCTGTAAGAAATGTCACCTCACTTATATTCAATGATCAGAGAATGTGGAAATATTTTACAGAGGAATCATAAACATCTGCTAACAGTACCTGAGAATGTGAGCAAGAAAAAATGAACAGCTGTATAGGAAGAGTGAAGTAAGAGCAGATACACCAAAAGAACAAAAAAATTCATGGACTGATCCTGTTTTACACAATGTGAATTAGATCAAACAGTGTTACAGTCTTAGGAATGCTAAGGACATTTTATTCCTTTACAGTAGATCAAGACGACTGATGAAACATCCAAAAATACTGATTGAGAACCTCCTTCTGCTCTCCTCCTTTTTCCCATGTGGTCATGTAAGAGCCAGTCTGAATTAGAGCCTCTGTGGTCAGAGGAGCACAGTGGCTGCTACTGAGGTACTCTGGCTACTAGAACAATTCATCTGGAAAGGAATGGGAAGTAGGTAAAACCATCGGAAGGTAGAGAATATTATACTCCTTAAAGAGGTGGTGCACATTATGTTCTTGCACTCCCCAGCGAAACTGTGACGTTCTGAGGCATTTTGCCTTTTTCAAACAGATTGTCCCCAGTGTTCCCCTGGGGTGCAATGGCCTTTCCATGGGTGGTGGCTAAATGCCATAATCTTGGCTTGTGTTAGAATTTGTTCAGCCATGTGATTATAAAATTGAAAGGGAAGGTGTAATGTAAAGGGTTAAGTTTTGGCAGGAAGTTTAAAGTTCCCACACAGATTGCATGACACTACAACACTACACTTCCTCCTGTCACTCACTCACAATACAGGCAGGCTTGATTATAACAGCTTCAATACTGTGTTTACTTAATATATTATTTCTTGTTAGTTACATCTTTTTATTTTTTTAATTGACCTTAGCTGTTATTGAAATACTTCAGTATTTGTGACCAGACCTGGGTGAATGAAGAAAATTGTGTTTTATATTTTGTCTTAAATTATTTGATGAATTTTGCAAAAAAAAAAAAATATATTTCACAATTTGTGAAATATTTGGCCTACTCTAGTGTACATGTTTATGTATGTAATAGTATAGGACAGATCATTTTAATTAGATCTCTCTCTCTCTCTCTCTCTCTCTCTCTCGGAATTTATAATCAATTACTTACCATACATCTCCATTCTCCAATGAGTTTATTGCTTGTACATAGGGAAGTGGTTACAGATGCACAAAGCAATTGTAAATGGTATTCTATCTTTTGACTTGTACTTTTGACTTTTTTTATTTCTCTGGTAACCCCATTATTTTTGTCCATACTCAGAGCTCTGACCTGTGCTACATGGAAAGTTTAGAGATGAAGTCATTTCTGGTTTGAGTTACTGGAGAGACTTTTTAATTCATCCAGCTGTGCTTGCTCAATAACAATTCCAGCATTCAGCATTGACAACACACCATCAGCAAGAGAAATCAGACAGAAAATAGCAGGGAGTGTTGAAAGGAACACTTAAAAACTGTTTTCATTTGTAGAATTTAATATCGTCAAAACATTAAATGTAAATATGAAGAGAAGGAATAAGCTAAACTAATCGGTCAAGATATTTCAGAAAATCTATTTCTTTTTTTAGTCAGAATTTTTAATGAAAATTTTGAAATCACTATTGTTTAACATAACAATTCATCTTGAGGAATAAATTGCTGAATATATTGCTCAAAAGGACCTTGTATTATAAAACATATAACTTGTTTCCCTTGTTGAATATGTTTGTAAAATGACATTTAACTGCTTTAAAAAAATCCTGCAGTACCTAGTGGCAAGTATAATCCACAAATTGAGCTCTGCAGAGAACAACTATGACTCAATCTTAATGTACTCAGAAGTCAGAGTGAATGTATTTCAAGATTTCTGATTGCAGTTGTTCACTTCAAACAAGTTATTTACGTTGTGGAATAATTTCCATGTCTGTTGCAGAGTGTTTATTAATTGTCATTCTCAAAAAATAAGGGGTTAAAATATTTGGAGTAAAAATAGAGGCAAAATATGGATCTGGTATGTGGTGGTAAAACCCACTTATCAGTACATACTGAGGCGTGTGAAATAGCTGTGAATCATGTTAAGTTTTCTTAGACAATACAGTTTGATTCAGGTTTTTTCCTCTTTATACTGAGTTTGCTCATTACATTGGAATACCTTGCACATGTGTCAGATGAGGATGATGATGCAGATTTAAGAATAATAGCTCTTGGAAACATGGAAAATGTTCACTCTTTTCCCCACAGTTGAATATGACATTAGTCAAGTGTGCAAGAATTCTCAAGTTCAGCTCTGAATGTTTTGCTTGTACTGTGTGTTCAGTGAAAGAGGACATAGACTTTTCAACATCACCATTAGTCATTTTGCTATCACTTGGTTTGATCCTGCAAACCTTCACTCTCACAAATAATTCCTATTAGTGCAAGTAAGGGTTTACAGGATCAGTCTCATAAAATGTTAGAAGAGTGAATAATAAATATTCCGTCTGTGGCTCAGAACAATACTGCTCTCAGGCTCTGTTCCCCTGACTGAAGTCTACAGGAATTATGCAATTTACTTCAATGAGTGCAGCATCAGGCACATTAATTGTACACAAATGACACTTCCTAAAACATACAAGCTGGAAATGACTCAGCTGACTGTGCAGCATTATTATCAGGGACAATAGAAATCTGTGGGTGTGGAGAATCAACAAAGGCTGAGGATTTAGTTTTTTTGCGCAACATACTATTTTTTCCAGATTCTAATCTTTCACTTTCTTTTTAAATGAAGTGTCTAGGTCTTCAGGTTATGAAAACAGTCTCCTGGTTCTCAGAGTATATACTGATGCTCTACTGTTCTTTTCAACCTTGTCCTCACTAGGAAATTTACCAGTTGTTGACAATGATTCTCCTCTATGGGTGCAGTTGAACTGGTGACAGGACAGAAACATGTTCAGTACTATTTCAGAAATCATGGCTAAGCTTTCCTCTGAGTAGAAACAACATCACTAAGAAAAAAATCTGAATATGGTGGTAATTTAAAATATTAATGCTAATATTTTAACTATTTCATTCTTGGCACCTGTGTCAAAAACATCCAGCTAATGGGTGTATGATGTACCTGTCGCATCACGGTGTTCCTTTCCTTTGAAAGAATATTGCATGGGAATAAGCCTGCAAGTTAGGAAATGACAGAGATGAATATTCTATTAGATAACCTTCTTATTATTCAGATATCTGTGAGGCTTGCTACTGCCTTTAAAAATTAGGGGGAAAGTAAGGTAGATAGTGTTGAACTCCTATCTTATGATATGTGGGATTTTGGAGTTCTCTGCAAAACTTAGTCCAGCAGCATCACTGACAGAGAATTTCACTTTAATAACCTAATAAATATTTTTGATTGACTCTCCCGACTTATAATAGTATCTGGTTATTAAAATGTGAGTGTAGGGCATAGTAGCGTACCACGACGCCCTTCAGAAATTCTGCTGATTTATTTTTTTCCAGTCTGGGGTGGAGGGAAACCTCTGCTGAATAGTGGTTAAGTATGGCTGTAAAAGAGTATTCTAAGCCAGTTGCAAAAAGAAGCTCTAAATGATAGTTTCTGTTGCTTGTTCAGGTGCAATAAATTGCTGATAAAGATAAACCTAACCCAGCAGTTGAGCATTACTACCACTTTTAATATATTTCTTCTGCATTTTGCTTCTATCCAAAATTTCATAACCATTTTCATATCTATTTTGAAATTGTAATATTGTTTTAATATGCTAAACAGAGATTGTTACAGCCATTTGTTTTTAAGTGGTTTTGATTAAATTTTATATTCTGCATTGGTAAAGCACATGAGTTTTAACTGCCTTAAAATAGGAAAAGAAAATTCTAACAGACAGAAAAATTAAGAGACTATGACAAGCAGGAAAAGTAGTGATTGAGCATGCAAATCACTGTGCTTTTTCTTTTAGACAATACATACTCTACTGCCTGCATTTCCCCAAAGATACCACTACAGCTACTCATGGCTGAAACTGTGCTACCTTTATATAAGGCAATGCGACAAATGATTTAGGGGGAAATAACCTCTAATCAGCATAACTTCATACCACACAGCACAGAATTATTGTCAATTTAATTCTGTCTTCTCGACACAAAACTCTGAAGTGTTTCTTCCAGTTGAAGTTTTGTAGTTGAATAATAAATAAAAGAGGGTGCAGTGCAAGTACTGCATAATGTAATTGTACCCTCTTTGTTCTTGTCAATCAGTTTTAACACAAGTTATATAGTCATGGATGTCATAATGAGAGTATTCATAGTGGATGGTTTGGAGTTGCACTACAATCATTTTATGTGAGAAAGTTCTCTTTAATAGAGGTGTATGGTGAAGCTTTCAGGTGCTTTATAAAACTTTGACTTTCCTCCTACTACAAGGAAAAAAGCACAATAATGCATGCATGAATTGCCAATAAATCAAAGGCTTGCTTTTTTTTTAATTCCTATTTTGACATGTACATACATAGCATTTTTAAGAGATAGCTGCAAGGTAGCTTTTTAGTCCTTGATCAGATCATGAATTTAATTAATTCAGTGTCGACATGTCATAGATTTAAACCCTTTAGAATTACATTTTTAATACAGATCTAACATTTAATGTCTTTTTCATTTTTTTTCCTGTGAAATAAAAAAAAATCCTTTAATACTCTGTAAGCAATTTTTCTCCCTTATTATGAGGCTGTGGTTCACTCCTAATTATGGGGCTACAAATTATTTACTGTAGTTTTAAATTAAAGAAGCAGACAAGTAATCCAGTGTAAAAAACACTGTTCCAACTTCAAGAAGAAATGAGTGTATGTGTTTAATTTCTCTTTAGGCATACAGCTGTACAGCCACTGTATAATGGAAGGTTTGAGACAAAATGGTCCCCCACCACCTTACCTCCGTGTAATGCAATTTAGCTTCATTAAATTACTGGAGGGCCAGTTACTTAAGCAGAATATTGATTTTCAGTCTGGGCCATGTTTAACATAATTCTGCGTAGGCAACAGCTAATTCTGCATTTGAATCTCACATCCTAATGGCATTACAAGATACAACTGACCATAGGCTAGCACTCTGCAATCAGGTGTCATAGTTTGTGGCAACTATTCTTAGATAAAGCAGCTCAATTTGCCTTTAACCCTTTCTTGGTGGTGCACATCTCTGCATGCTTCAAAGGACTGCCTTGACAAATTTCTTGTTTCTTCAATGAAGCTGCCGTCTTTTATCTGGGGATGTGTAGCCTGAAGCTAGGTTTTTGGTACTGTAAAGTATCTGCAGTGCTATTATATTTTTCTTCAGCAGCCTATATCTCTGTCTATATAGCAACAGATCCACTTATACATAGTGTTAAATTAGGAATTTCTTTCTGTTTTTTGCAGATTATTTTCTAAACCTACCTATAACATTGGGCTTTGTTTTAATTAAAACATAATTAAATTAACTAACTAATCAGCAGGAAAGTATACAAGTTTACAAGTCATTGAATAATAATAATTTTAAATGGTTCTCAATGAATTATACTTTGGTGGTGACTTGGAATTAAAATAGTGAGTGTGTGGGGAGAGATACTTGTTATTACACAAATTAAAGTGGGCATCAAAGACACTACTGTATACTTCTAGGGTTTTATTGAGTACCAGGATATAAGATGGACTGAGACTGGTATTGCAAAAGTTCCTTGCCCAGCTGAAACTCCTAATTAAGTCAGCTGGTGTCTTGAATATACACAATAACACAGGACCGGGCTCCAAGTTACAATATGCAATTCTATTTAGCTTGAATTAAACTAGGATCCACCCATGTAGATCTCTTTATAGGAGCAGGGACTACAATGTAATCTATTTCTAATGATATTAAGAGTAATTCTATTCTGAGCAGAATTTGACTCACTAAACTGTTATTTAGGGCCAGATTTACACAGATTATGCCCCTTGGCGCATCATCTTCATCACTCCACCAACCCCCCGCTGCCTAAACTGACCTTCATGTATTCTGCATGGCGGGGTGGCTGGAACAGGGGAGAGGGGCTGGCCGGGCCCGCTCCATGCAGGGTGGGGGGGAAGGAGGGGCTGGAGTGACAGGCTCGGCCAGCTTTGGGTAGAGGGAATATGCTCACCCCTGGGTTTGGGCTTCTGGCCGGGCCTCCTCAGAGGGAGGAGGAGGAGTGTGGTGGTAAGGCCCCAGCAGAGAGAAGGCAGAGCAGGGGATGGGGCCAAAATTCTGGCACTTGTGCAGGGCCCCCAAATTGGCTGGGGCCTCTGGGTACAGCCTCCGTTGGCCCGTACAGTAATCTGCCACTGTTTAGGCGTCCCTAGAATGCTGATTCCCCTAGGCATGCGCCTACTATACCTAATTGGAAATCTGGCCCTGCTGTTTTCAGAAATGTTTGTGCAGAATTGAGAGCTGCTCGAGGGCATCTTTATTTGTAAGATACCAAGGACCTACATTTTAAATGGGCTTTAGCCTGGCTTTCTTTTTGTGTGTAGTTCATATCTTACCCAGTGTCCCAAAAAGAAATCAACTGAAAAATTCCTCATTATAGCCTTGATTCTGCAAAGAATTGAGCATATGTTTAACTTTATGCACTGTGTGTAGTCCCAGTGACTTCAGTTTCAATAGGTCTGCTCACAGTGTGTAGTGTGAAGCACATGGTTAAATCTTTACAGGTTTGAGGATTGTGGCCTATATTAATTTACATGTACCAGAAAGAGACATGAGATGCAAAATGGAGATCTGAGTTTGGATTTTGAACATAGTGGTGTTCAGGACTTGGAGGTTTGGTTTCATTTCATCTCAATAATATAATATAAAGAGCAAATCAGGGAAGTGAGAGTGAGAGAGATGGATGGAATTATTGATCATAGGTTTACAGGTCTGTAGGACCTTTCTTTTTCTAGATTCTTAATTATCATGGCTTTAAGAAAAGAAACAAATCCAGGCAGTAAAAAGAGGGGTATAAAACTTTTAAACTGTCATTGGCTGTTCAAGAATATGATCATTGAATTTGTGCTTTGGAAGTAGGTGAGATTAAATTCATTGGAAGGGATATATGGAAATTAAACCAAATATAAGGGAACTTCAGCAGGACTAGTCATGTAGGTAAAATAAGCAGTATTTAGGCCTCACTGAAGAGAAAATTAAAATAGATTAGACACATTTTAAAATAGAATGAACTTTTCTGAGCAAAATCAGGGGCAACAATTAAATACGGTTTCCAGAACTAAACAAATAAATGGATATACAACTTGTAAGGTCACCCCTAGATCTGCAGAGGGAAGGGTCCTTATGCACAAAAGATCTTACCCTCTTTCCTCCTGGAATGAGAACTGGTTACTGCCATGGCATTGTCACCCTCCTCTGGCTCCATGGAGGGTGCTCTGCTGATCCCACGCTAGGGGAGGGAAAAGAGACTGGAAGGCTGGGAACAGCAGTGGGAAAGCCAAGGATGGGAATGGTGGTGATGGGCACGCGTCTGACCTCCAGCCTTGGATATGTTTCTCGTAGAAGATAATGCAGCTTGAGGGTTTTTTGTGGTTCTTGGGTGGGGGGGAGAGAGTCATGCCTGGAAAAGGCCCTGGCATCATTATTTAAAGGAGCCGTGAGGTTTTGCAGATCTTGCTGCTGTTGCTGCTGTTGTCATCATGTGAACTACATACACATTGTGTGATTTTTTTCATGTTAGCTCGTTGGGGCTTTGCATCTTACTTGTTCTTTCCATTTCCCCTCTCAGGTGTAACAGTGTGGTTTGCTATTATTTGAATGTCTGATGTTCTGCCGGGAAGAAAATATGCAATATGTAAAACTGATTTGTCACTGGAGGTCAATAACTGGCATCAGGTGTATTACTTAGTATTCTGTTAAGGATTTGGCATGCCAGCTGATTGATACTTATGTGATTCTCATGGCATTGAACCTAATTTGTTCCTTATCATATTTGCACACATGGACCATAGTCTTTGGTTGCTTACTATGTGCCCGCTATATCTTTGCTTTTCATATAAAGTATAGACGAATGCTGCATAGCATAAGGATCCCATTTCAGTTTTGTACAGTTATAATTCTCACCCTACAATACTAGAAAGTATCATCTAAACCATGCTAGTTAGATCAAAAGGAGGAAAGAAAAGGGAATGATGAGATGCCCAAAGAGGCCTGTGGGATGTGAAAGTGGATGAAGCGATCAAGTTATATTCCTCCTCTCTCCAGATTAATGACCATTTTCCTCCATCCTTCCTAACATTGATTAGCACCTTACTATGTGAGTGGACCCATTGATTTCAGTGAAGCGACTCCCAAAATAAGGTGCTACTCAATATGTAAGGGTAGCAGAATCTGGCCTTATATAATTAATACAAATATGTGCATAATTTAAAGCTGCCCCAGGACAGCCTTAAATTACATGATAACCATGCAGACACTGGTCTAGGAAAAAAAACATGGGGAGTCTCTATTAGTGAAATTAATTATATGTAAGATTGTCTTCAATAACCATGTGGGAATGATTAAGTAATCAGTCAAATAAAAGATTTAATAATAAATTCCCCATCAATTATACAAGAACACCCAGTAAAACTTAAGTAAAAAATTATTTTAAACACATTTATATTAAGATTAGTAATACTAGAAATATTATAACACAAACATAATTTCTTGTAGCAAAACATATATAATATAATTCATAATATAAAAATAAATAAACCCAAAATTGTGCTTCCCGTGGAGACTGAATGGCTCACGAGACTTATAATAGCATAAGGAGATTTTAGATTCTAGGTCAATGGCATGAGTCCAGTCCAGATTAGTAGTGACTGAAGGTCTGTACTATCTCACTGATGTTCAGTAGCCTGTGTAAAATAAATTAGCAGTGACAGTTCCCAGTCTATGCACAAATGCAGGTCATAAATGTCTCAAGTGATGAGACCAAAGGCTAAATGGGTATGGAAGCAACTACAGGAGATCCTTCCAAAATAGGGTGGTGCAAATTGGTGGGCAGAAGAAAGGAAGAGATGGAGGATCTACATTGCCACTGCTGGTTTAGCTATTCTGTGGACAAATAAAGACATCTCTGTGATGTACACTTATACTAAGGATGATAATTTTCCATTGAGTAGTTAAATGTTGTCACCAAGTCTTCACAACTATACTGCATGGTGGAATATAGTGCAAGCAATATGCACAGAAACTAAATAATATCAATACAATTAAACAAATAATGGCAGGAGAAATTATCCTCAATATCATTCTATCACTAGGGGTCAAATCCAAAAGCCCACTAAAGCTAATGGGAGTCTTTCCACTTACTTTAATAGGCTTAGGTTCAGACCCTTTTGCAGTACCCATGTCAACTTCCTAAAAGTAGAATTTGTGTCATGTAAACAAGACAGATATGTCTATGGTGAACTATACATGCATATGTCAAACAATGACAGTGATATCCATAATAAAAACAAATAGAGGAGGCCAAAGTATCCATACTTGAGCTTGGCCTAAACTCCACCATCCTGCTATTGTAACGTTACAATTCTGGGATTAGATTGAAGCACATCTAAACCACACTTTCAAGTTATGGGGGGGAAAAGGTTCCACCAGAATCTTTTTTTTTTTTTTTTTTCTTTTTTAAAACCTGAAATTGTTGCATTTTAATTCGGAGTAAACAATTTAAATCTGTAGAAATCATAGGAGCATTTTGGAGGAACAATGCTCACATTCATAGAGCTTCATATGAGAGAGGAATTAAGTTGTCTAAAATAAATATACTGATTAATGAAAGATAAACAAAAATGACTATGTTAAAACAAGATTAAAACTCTTTTGGTACATTTTAAACAAATTTCCAACAATTTTGTAATAAAAAAACCACCTTCTGCTTTTCTGATCAAAACATAGTTTTATTAGATGTGGGATACACCTGTATAAAAATGGTAGGTTTATGAATAAATCTGTGTAACTGACACGGTCTTCATTTCCTTATTAGGCCTCTTTTCTTTGCTAAAGCCAAACAGAAAACTCTTCCCACACATCTTACATGACTGCTAAATGGAAAAGACCTGACACCTGCTCAGATTCACAATGTTATTTGTACACAATATTTTACAGGCAACATTTCAATTGATAATTGAGCTTCTGAGTAATTCTTAATTGATAAATATTGTTAATTTACATGTATGTTTTAGTGAAGCTTCTTTGAAGTCTTGAATCTGGAGAGTGCTATAATATTTTTCAGCAATAGCATATAGTTAAAATTTGTGTGTATATGTAGGGTGTGTGTGTGTGTGTGTGTGTGTGTGATCAAAATCTGAGAAATAACCTGCCAAACCAATCATTCCTTCCCAAGAGTCTCACAGAAGGCTTGGATGTTAATTGCATTTAACCTAGAACAGTGGAGCATTTTTTTTCTTTATACAATAACTAATATGTAAACTACTGTTGCACTTTGAAATTACGTTCACTTAAATTCTATTATTGAAGCTCCACAGTGGAATATATCTAGGGTCCATTTCATTAAAAAAGACTAATTACACTAGCACTGTGCAGTGTACCCGCCAATCTTTTTCTGTATGCTTCAAAAATGAACATTCAAAATATCCAGTGCACTGATTTGTGCTGGCAGTTGTGATAGAGGTTTATGTGAGTATGCAGCTGAGCCCACAAATCAAATTCTGGTTGAGAATGGAAAGACACCTCGTTTCCTACAAAAAGCTGGAATTTACATGAAGTGGCTAGCAACTAGGATCTATCCAAAGTACCTGTCCTTTTATTCCTGTGTTCAGAATAAACAAAGCAAAACAAAAAAAAAAACCCGCCAACAAAAACAAAACATATTCTTCTATAGTTTTTCATTCTATAGGATGCCAAAGCACTTTACTATTAGACACATATGACACTACAAATGTGCACCTACCTCTGGGGTGGAGCATAACAGCCAACCAGCACACTATATTGTGACATAGGTATAAATTGGTAGTGACAAGCATTTATTTCCTAACCCCAGTCATGTGACATGGGTTAGCTTTATGAACGTTTAATATTATCATGGTGGTGGTGGTGGTGGAGGGTGTTCAGTAACCACTGACTGCAGAGGCTACTCTGACAACTTTCTCTTTTTTGGACAATCAAATGCAAATAAAACATAATATGAACCAAAACCAACAACCACAAGCACACAATAATAAATTCCACACACATCTAGGACAGAGATCAGAGAAAACAATCTACTGAACCCTAGGACCAATAAGGAAGTTGTTCTGCCTCTTATTGACAGATAATAACTAGCGCTGGGTGAAATTGTTTGGATGAACATATTTTTGCCAGAAAAATGCAGATTTGGGTTGACTGGATTCGTGCTGAGTTAGCCAAATTGTTCTGGTTAAAAAATAAACAACATTCTGAAAAAAAAATTGAGACATTTTGTTTTGACATTTTTTAAACAAAACCTGATTTTTTTCATTCAGAATGACTTTTTGTTTTTTTAATTTTACTTCATTTTAAAAAAAAAAGATTAAAAAAACCCAACCCTCAAGCAAAACAAAACATTTTGAGTCGAACAAAATGTTTTGTTCAACCTGAAAAGAAGAAACATTAAAAAAAAAAAAAAAAAAAATTGGTCCAACCTAAAATGACTTTTTTTAAAAAATTTGGTTTGGTTACCAAACCCCAAAATCAGTGGTTTGCACAGCTCTGTTAATAACGACTATCTCAAAGTGGCTTTCTGGTTGCACAGCCACTGATTCTCAAACTCTTCCTTCTGTAATGGCCAGTCAGGCTGCTGAGGTAGATCTACAACCTGGAGCCTGTGTTTGTTGCTCCTTTTACCTTTCATTGGCATGTGAGCATGTGTGACATCTGTCAGCACAAAAGCACTGTCAGTAGTCTGGAAATCCTCACAACCAGCATTCTTAGCTTTGTTTAGCTGTGTTCTGTTCTTGTAGAACTGATCCTCGGGGTGGTTATGCTGTATGCCCTGGGTGTCGATGGAATAACTGTTATCTTGGCAATTGCCAGCCATTTTCTCTTTGAAATCTAATATTCTCTCCCACTAGCAATGGGGGTAACTGTGGGCTTTCTGGTCTTAGGCATTTCTTCTGATCTAGTTTCATGGCAGATAATTCTTTGATAACTACTTCAAGCTTGTCTTTGGGTCAATAAGCTTGTTATTGGTATTAAGATTTTTGTCCTTATACTCATGAGTCTCTGAATTAGTGATGCAATAATATACTAACAGTGATAGATATGGACCCCTTGAATCTGCTAAGGGTTTTTAAATTAAGTTTGCTGCTCTTTGTACTGAATTTTCTGCTAACTTAATTGACTGTGCCTAGTAAGGGCATGATATTGTGTGCTGGAACTGATCTTTCAAAAAGAATTGTCAAAACGACCACTCATGAACCGAGAGCCAGCATTTGTTATTAACTCATCTGCAATCCCATGGATCCTTCAGCACATGAGTTTCATGTGAAAGATCTGTATGAATAGGGTCTATGATTATGGATGTGGGAGAAAACCTGCAAAGGGATATGGGAATTATTTCAGGTTCCCCTGTCCAACCTTATTCTACACATTTATCCATCAAGGGGTACCTCTGGTTTCCAAACTCCACGCCATTTTCAGGGTTTGCTGTTCCCATGTTTCTATGTTGCCAAGGACCCCCTCTGGCCATTGACTTTAGACAAACCTCATCCAGGGGCCACAACACAGAAGGATTCTCTGTGCGGTTTGTTGGGGGATGATGTGAGTTCCCTTCTTCCTCACCCCTCCAATTGCCTCCCCATTTGCAGACTCCGCAGCCTCTGAGGGAAAGTGAGAATGATGCCACAGAGAACGCTGTCTTGGTGTCTCCCTTTCCTCACCTCTGGGGTGGGATCTACAAAGGGTTTGACCACTTCTCTATGGAGATGAGGTAGGTTGATTTGGGCTATAAGAAGCTGCATGGCATTCCAATGATCAGACTTGGAAAGATAAAGGGCAGAGCTGATCCTGATAGAAGTTTAAAATTATAAGTACAAGGAGTCTCAGTGTTTGAAACCTGAAGATTAGCCCACCCTACCACCCCTCTTACTGTCAGTGGTAGTCATGGTTCCAATAGCAAATATCCTCATTCCCTATCCCGCTCGTGTGTGTATCAATTCTTAATTAGCATTACAGTAACTTTGTGTCTCTTTTTTCTTTTCAATACAGTGACAAAAGTATTACTTAGTCTGAGATTCAAAAAATGCCAACCCCTTGAACCAGTCCCATCCCCCCCAAATAAGGTCCATTAAAACATTGCAAAAATATTGAAGTATTTAATAATATGATGGTTTCTATTTCATTAATAAGGTGTTCTGTGAGACCTTTATAATTTGTGGGCATTGAACGTACAGCTGACCTTGTGTTGTACTGTAGGAACTTATTCTTATAAAATCCATCTCCTTTAAACCCTTTTTTTTTCTTCTCCTGAATATAAGTACTGAGCTTATCAAAGGAACTTCTGACTCTGACCCTTCTTACAGCTGTACACTCAATCTAGATACTTATCAGAAGACATGTCATCTCTTTTTGGAGATGCAATCTGTTGAAATACAGACTAAAGAAAACCAAAAAAAGAGAAGCTTAATCTATGGCAAGTGTGTTTGGGAAATGACACAAATAGTCATTTCTAAAGTGCCAGTCTTTTGGCTCTGTTAATAAGCTGTGATATTTAGTAGACTTCATGGATTTAGGAGCAACCTTGTGGTGTTCCAGCAGAAACTCTGAGCATCATGGGTAGGAGATGCAATGTGAGTCTACTATTCTCTAATGCCTTGAAGGATATGTCTACGCAGCATTTTGGACCAAGTGGGAGCGAGCCACCCCTTTCCCTACGTGTCAGAGCCCGCGCTCTAGACTCAGCTCCAACATCAAAGTGCTGTCTACACAGCTATTTTTAGAGTGCTAGCACAAACCCTGCTGGCCCAAGTATGTCAGCCTGGCCTGAGAGGCTCACTCCTGCACAGTCGAAAATGCTGTGTAGACATACCCTTGAGGGGCACTGGAAGATAACAGTTGAAGGGCAAATAGAGGAGACCAAGTTAGCTGTTTAGGAGGAGATGAGAAAAGGGGTCATGCCTGGTCTATGGACAGTGTTTAATTTGTAATGAAAAAGGTGCTGGGGCACAGGGAATTAGGTGTTGGGGCTATGAACTGACAAGCCTAGAGGTGTTGGGATTCAGCCCTGGCAAGTCCTGGCACAAATTAAGCACTGTCTGAGGGGTAGGGACTGTCTCTTTGTTCTGTGTTTATACAGTGCCTAGCACAATGGGGTCTTGGTTCAGAAATGGGGCTGCGAGGCACTATCACAACATTACTACTACTATGACTAAATAACAGAATGTAAGCTCTGTAGTATGAAGAGGTCATTAGAAATTACGTGCCCTATAACTATTCTACTAGCTACCAGGCTGCTGTCCAGGGAAATGAGAAGAACTTCCTTAAGACACTCCTACTGCCAGGTTTGAGCAGGAACAGAGAGAAGCCCATGTATTACTAAGGTACTAAGTACAAAAGTATTTACCTTTTGGTCTAGTAGTAAATCATACTGAAAAACCTTTGCCTAAGATGTAATATGGTGAGTTAATCTATTCATCTGTCAGCCTTTAACAGAAATATATTTTGGTATATGTTGTGTACACTCAGCTTTATCTAAATAATCTGGATGTACAGTCTCATTGATTTGTGATTATACTTATAAAAACATTATATTTGAACTTGGTATGAAACAAAATGCTTTGGTCAGTCAATACTCTTCAAGAGAGCACTTCAAAGATCTTATAAAAGGGTCAGTGACCTGTACATTGAGATTGAACCTCTGCTGTCTAGGGAAAGACCCATCTGCACTTGGTCTTTGAACCTGCCCTTTCTGTCTTTCCCAAAGCACCATACAAAGCAATAGCTTATTACAACTGAGTGTTTTCAATTGTGCATACAGGGAAAAACATCAAAACAATAGAGCAAAATATAATCCCTTTTACAGAAGAGTGGATCAGATTGTTTCATTGCCTCTTTTTCATATATAAAACACTCAATACTTAAAATGACTGCGTTGAATACAAAGACTTAATACACTTATCCCTTCACCTATTTATTACTCTTATCAAGTGACTAGTCAAAACTGGGACCATTTATCTTGGAAATATAGGGTTTTGCTAAAATGGACCCAGATTCAAAATCAGAATAGTTTAAGTTTCCCATCTCCCCTCAGCATTTTGGGGGTTACATAAAATGAGTCCTAGATCTGAATAACCTCTGGTTTTGGTTTTGCAACCCAAAGACTAAAGGTGGGTCCAGCCTAAAACACAGGAATCCAAACACTCCTTATCTTGTGGTTGTTTAAAATCAAGCTCGGAAAGAGACCTGCCAATGGTTTCTCTCTTTCTAATGGGCTGAACCAAGACTCCAGATCTGAACACCCTTAAACTTTGAGGTGCCTGAAATCTGGATCAGAATTTTTCAGCTTGAGCCCATCTCTAAACAAAACCCAGTTTTCAAGGTATTGCAAGCCAAAAGCAATTACTAATTTGATCAGTCTGTACTCTCATTAGGAAGATGTGAGACTATTGAACAGAAATATTATTCATTTTCTTTCTTCACACACAGTTTCTTTTGCCATATTGACTCAGGTATCTGTGGCATCCTACAATGAGAGAGATTTGTTTACAACTGAAATTTAGGGACACTGTTAAGATACAGGAGTTAGTTTGTAATTAGAATTCCATTCAGGAAGAGTATGATTTACAGACATTTCTAAAAGCAGAAGTACTCTGTGCCATTATTTAAAAGCCTAGACTTTTAGAGTTATTTATAAATACCAATATAACAGAAGCAGTTTCTAACTTTGTGCAATAAGACACTATTCATCATATAATTCAGTGGAAAAATAGAAGAGCTGTTGGAAGTGGCAATAGAAAGATAGCAT
This sequence comes from Emydura macquarii macquarii, assembly GCF_026122565.2. Lineage (NCBI taxonomy): Eukaryota > Metazoa > Chordata > Testudines > Chelidae > Emydura > Emydura macquarii. Next base: position 4,619,298 of record NW_027133480.1, on the reverse strand, counting down.
TCCAATGCAGAATCTAATCTAGATGAAACAAGGGATATTTTCCTCTTTTTGAAATCAAATTGCAAAATGTAAAATAAGTGGATATAAACAGCCAAATGTCCCAACTTCATTTTTTTTCCTGGGTAAACCATGCAAAAAGCCTAAAACTCACAATGGAGCAACTTCCATTTTAGATCAGTTTCTCCTCCTCTAACATGGTCTATTTATTTTTATTGGTTTGTTTCTCATTAAATCCTTCAATTACTCTGCAGTGTAAAATGGTGAAATTATTGGCATGTGCCACTTTCATCATGTATTTGAGTTTGCTTATTACACTTGCAGAAAATGCTTGAATGGTATTAGACTCTGCTGTGGATTGAGACAGAGTTAATAAATATTATTTGGTGTTTTTTCCCTGAGAAGCACTGCTTTTCTTGATTGTTTTTTACAGTTGGATTGGGAATATTGATTTATTCACCACTGTTACAATAATTGTATACAAGGAACAAAAAATGCAGAGGTAACATTTCATCAGCTCAAACAGATTAATTAGTTGTAGTAGATTAGGCACAGTGTTACACAGAAAGATTTGCATTTAGAGGAAGAAAAAAGTTTTTTTTTTTTTAAATCTTAAAAAAAGGCAAGAGAATTTAATAGAGATGTGATACTCTGAGTTGTTTGGCTTATTATTCAATCAGTGTTTCCAAATGAGTATTAAAGTGCAACTTTAAATATTAACTCTCATTTTTAAAATAAAAAGTAGAATGTAATTGTTGAATACATAATTCAGGAAAATCCCTGTTTACCATACCTATATAAAATGGTTAACCCAATTTCTCTTCCTAAATTTGAAATTTTAGAGGGATCATATCTCAATTCTTATACGGTAGCAAAGACATTTAAGGACTACTCATTCTGTCTGCATGTAGAATATCATGGAAATCTATGTAGTTTTTATTTTTCTCTGTGTGCATAGCATTGTAGGAATGGAGGCATGTAAATATTATTGTGCTTTGCATGAGTTAACTTGGCTATGGTACTGAAAATTTTTTCACTAAAGGTTATGAGACATTAACAAGAGTTTAAAAAGTGTTGTGGTTGTTCCCTATTTGACCCCTTACTGCAGGGAACTGAAATTTCCCAATGCCCTGGACCACTGACCTCAAGAGGGTAAGTAAGCAGTTTCTTCCAAGGTTTCAAGTTTTAAGATTTTTGAGTATTGAAAGAGAGAAGAAAAGCATTTGTTTAAATATATCACTCTCATATTCTACAGGAATCCACAGTGCCCTAGACAATGGACCGTGCCTGACACACTGATTTTCTTTTTAACCATCTGTTAAATCATTCTAGCTTAGAACCCATTAGACTTTATAAATGCTCTGAAATTTTCAAAGTGGTGCATAAGGATTCAGTTGCTTGGCTTTCAGTTTACTTTACCAGTCTAACCACTGAGAGACTCCAAACATACAGAGCCAGTTCCATAGGTCAGCTAAAGCTTCTTTTTGGTCAGTCTAGCAGTCTATAGCAGCCTTCAACCCCACTTAAAGGGCCCCTGGAGCAATCCTCCAGTATAAGGCAATCCCTGAGTGGTATACAGCTGGCATAGAATCCTCACATTAGAGTCTGGTGCACCACCAGGTGAAGTATATGTATTTCATTGTTACTTTGAGAACTACCTCCTGCCCTTGCCTGAAACAGCTCCTACATCACCCTGTTCTCAGAGGCTGGGTGCCTCCATAATCATTGGCTGCTGGGATGGCTTCCTGAGCCCTGAGCTGGCTGGTGTAGTACATTACTGTGGGGGAACAGACTGGCACATCGCAACCTCAGAGCTGGTTGCACTTTTGCACCCCTAGGTCCTGAGTTGCAGCTGGGCACACAATGATCATTCCTAGGGATCTGGTCCACAGTATGTTGGGACTGATCCTGAAGCACTTGATGGAAAAATCCAGTTGACATTAATGGGAGTAACACTTGTGCAAAGCCGGACTAAACAGGCTTTGTTCAGATAAGCTATGAGAGAGAGAATGGATGAGAGCCTCCCTTCAAGCAGTCACTCCTTGGATGCTACTCTAGCCTCCAGACATTAAAAACAGAACATGGCAGGTCAGAGATGGTAACAGAAACAGCAAGGGAATGTGTGCGCATGCATGCAAAGTGCATTATCACACATGCCTGCTTGTGTGGTGCTTGCATGCTCCTGTGGACTTAATCTTCACAAGCATGTGCTGGTGTCAACTACTCCCTGCACTTCACAAACTGCATGAGAGGCAGATATAATGTGAATTAAACAAATCAAATAAAGTAATGAGTCTAACCTCAAAAAATGGAGGCCCAGAACCCTACTGCCTGTATCACTGGCTCACCATCCACTCCTTCCCTCAGTGCAGTCTGAGTGGCTCAAACTGTGACTGAGGAGTGTTTCAAGAACTCTGTGAGTTACTGAGTGCCCTCCCTTGAACTTGGGAGCTGAAGAGGCTCAGCAGCCCAGTGCAGGAGTGAGCTCTCAGTGACTCCTTTGGTGAGGGTCAGACAGGCTCTATGAGAGCATCACCCAAATACTAAATATTAATGTGTAAATTGGGAATTTGATTTTGATCTTAAATGTCCCAAAACCCATTTGAGTTTTTAGGTTTAGATTCCTGCTCACCTCTAGCATGTCTGAGCTTCTACAGACTTGCAGGGAAAAGGAGATCATATTGTTAATCTCACTATTTACTAACATTGTAATCAGGATGACTGGAGGTTGTTCTCTTATTTGTTTGGTATCTGAGTTCTAGATGCCTTCCATGACAGTTATCTCCTTATGTGGGTCTCACCTTAAGAATTCCATCTCCGTTTGTTCCAGCTGATTTTTAGCTGCAAGTGAATTATAATCCACTGATTTGCTGTTGTTTCTGTCTCATTATAAACTGATATGCGTGCATGCTTAAGAAAGAAGACAAAAATTAAGATAAGGCCTGCCGGTCTGAATATCTGGTCTCTCCAGTCACCACCCTTGCACCTCAAATTAAAGGGGTTGCCAATAGTCTGTAACATAAAAGAAAAATAAAAAAATCAAGGAAGGTCAGTTTTGAGATATAAAAGCACTGACTGCCTCCCCCTAATTTATGGTGCAACAAGCACTGTTTTTCAGAATGAAAATGCAGAAGATCATTATGAAACTGTACCTGCTGATTTCTTTTGCAATATACCCTCAAGTGTCTCAAGGAGGCATTAATCAAATGGTTTCAATGAAGTCCAACTAAAAAAAAAAATCGTATCGGAGGTTTGTGAGGATGCTCAGTCAATGTGCAACAGCATGCAACAGTAGCTTTCCTGTATATTGCCTGGATATGCTAGACTGTAGAAGGCTGTTGCAGACTTTGAAATGATAAAGGACTATATCCTTGTAGCCAACGATATATCATGATAACAAATGATATAATACTAGTGATGAAGATGAAAACTGGTTTGCTCAATGAATTTGAAAAGTTTCTTTTCCTGCATGTCGAGTATTCAAACAATTTTAGGGTCACAATATCACAATTTTGAAAATGAAGGGGAAAATGCAGACATTTGCCTTAATTGGTGATAAATCAATTGACTTCATTTTGTCCTAATATGTATCTTTGTTAAACATTGGGTCACTGCTTCACAGAGATAGTATATGTAAATAATAATAAGAATGCATTTTTGAGGAATTCTGCAGCAATCAAGAAAATGACTGATTCCTTCCATCCATAAGAGGCCATAGGAAGTAGATTTATAGGATTTTCCATACAACTTAGTGCATCCCACTTTCAAAGATCTTTTTTCTGCTAGACTATGAGCAAAATATTCCATGTGCTATAAAAGACTATAATTGAGGTAATCAAACTTCTAAGGTCAGTAACAGCTCTTCAGGATACTTATAGGGCTTCTGTGGTATTTGATTTCTCATTAAGAAATGGGTTTAAAAAATCTTCAGTTCAGTTAAAAAGCATATTTAATATTTTGTTTTGCAAGATTACAAAACAAAAATATAAACTATACAAATCGTGGGCAAATGGAGCTGACAATAAAATGTATATAAATGGGTATATATAATGAACAGGAGAGGCAGAATATCCACAGTTACAATAACTAAAATATTTTCTTTTTTCACTCTGATATATATTCTCATGTTACAGGTGATCAGCCAGCAACTAACTGGGATGAGCAATAAATGTTCCTTACGTGCAGGTTATTCCGTAATTGTCCACTATTGGGTTTCTCATACCTTCCTCTGAAGCAGCTGGAAATGCAGCCACTATCAGAGACATAATATTGAACTGGATGGATCGGACTAGTGGTCTGATCTATAATAATTTCTCTATTCCTGTATCAATCATTCTTTATGGAGATCTTAAGTCATCTAAAAACACCCTGTCTCTGAGAAGCATAATAAAACAATTATAGCTTCATAAGGAACCTTTACAGAAAACCTGACATCTTCCAACAGGATCATGGTGCTAAAAACAGTTACAAGGCAAAGGGAGATAGTACATTACAATTATGTCTGTTAGTGTGTCATGGTTAGCCCTTGTTTTTGAAGGGATAACGCTGAATTCCCCAATCTGATATAATTTAACTGTACTGGAGAACTGAACAACATCCAGGGACATTGTTATTTCTAGACTTAGTCGCCAAGTAATACATTGATAAAATGCTGTTCTATAATGTACCGCAAAATATATTCGATGGGGCTTTAAATTACAATTCTGTTGAGCATGCAGAGTGATTGCTGCAGTTCTCTGGCCCCTCATTCTTTGCTGTCTTAAATGCTATATCCTGGACATGCCACTGCAGCCTGTGGTGACTGTCTGACCCAAAACTCAGAGAGCGTAAGCTTCACAATAGGAATTTTTGATCAGAAGAAAACTATTATTGAGTAATATTGATGGGGTAGGATAAATGAACTGCCAAATAAAACAGTGAGGGCCAAATCCTCCATGACTCATTCTTTATACAAAGCCCCCTCCCCCCAACCGAGCAAGTGTCTGCTCTTATCACACCAGTGTTAATTACAGCAGAATTTTGTCCACTATTAAAAAGTAGTTAAAACAAATTGCTGTCAAGTAATAAGTGGCCATGACTCTAAATACATACAGCAAGAGAGAGAAAATGCCATATTCATCTAACCCCTTTTCTGACAACATCACACTTAAAATTAAATCTTGTACAAATGCACAAGCCATTAGTTTATTTTTAGGATAATCAAGAGTTCATAAGACACAAGGAAAATAATATGTTTGATTTCTGCATTTCTTTTGTTCATGACATCAGTAATGTTTTCTGCATCTTCCCACTCAGAACTCTCACCATGTTTGGATCCACTTGCACCTGTGAAGCTGTTTACTCAGCTATGAACACAATTATGACATGCAATAGCAGTTGCCTTTCAAATAAACATCTGGAAAACCGTCTGGGTGTAGCATTGATTCAAATACTGGCAGACTTTATAAAGATTGTTAATGACAAGAACTCCAATTTCTCCCCATCTTTTGGCCAGAATAAAGTGAAATACAACTTGTGAACATTGGCTTATTTATTAGCAATTGAAATACTGTCCCTAGGAACTTTATTAAAATATTGTATGTTACAAACTCTTTGTTTTGCTCCAATAAATCAATGCAATGACTAATATTTGTGTACTAGGTTCATTTATAACAATTATTGTGCATATGCCAGAGCTTTGTGTTTACCCTGTTACTTCAAAGACAAAATGCACAATGAGTACTGCATCTAGCTCCCAAAATAATCCCAATAATCATACTACTGAACTCTGGGAGATTTTAATTTTATCCCACTAATGTAAGTGTTTATAGTGTTTGCAAGGTTCTCTGAATTGTTCTTCTGGGAATAGGTTATGTGTACTGGAAAACAGTGGATAAAGCACTTGACAGGAGCATAATATAAATATTGTTCTTTACCATAGCTGTAAAGTGGGAAGACCAGGGCTGTAAAATTACTCAGGTGGGCCCTCACCTACAAATCCAAAGTCATGGGCACATACACAGCTTTGCCAAGCATGCAAAATGTCCATCAAACACACATTACTATTGTGCTGGACACCACAGGAAGAAAACCAAGACATCTAGAATGTGAGTTAGATAAATACTTGATTAAGTCATTAATATTTATTAAGTAATTAATCTGAGAATTATCCAGAGACAATCTGTCCACTGTAGGTCATCCTTCCTTTGTAATCCATTCCACCTGGTGAAGGGGCCAGCAGCTCCTCACCCCGTTAACCTAGTCCCAGCACCATCATTAAGACACCACTGCCCTCCTTCACCTCCAACCTCACTCCCCATCTTATTTAGGAGATGCCTTCTCCTAAACCACTCCCAATTCTGGGTTGTCAAGGAACCAGGTCCCCGATTGCTCTTGACACCTGCCACCAGCAGGCACCAGCAATTTGCTTGTTTGCCTTCCTGCACCACCTGTGCCAGATTTCAAGATTCACAATTCCTTCCCTTATAGCAGCCTTGTGGCTCCCCTGCCAGATTCTTTTCTGGGACATCTCAAGTCATGTTACAATTAGCCCTGGGACAAGGTCCTGACTGCACCCCTAATCAATTTACTAAATCCCCAAATTATTTGTCCTATGTGCAAGTAGCTTCTTCCATGCAGAATGACTCCCAGAAGTGGTGGAAACCCTTATAAACCATCCTATTAAATATGCCCAATAGGGTTTGTTAGCCCATGTCAGCCCAGAGTCCTCCTCCTCCTCCCTATCTCAAGATCACCAGGGGGCTGAATGTCTACAAGAAGGGGCAGAGGGTTTTCTTTTCCCTGCTGTCCCAGACTGTCTGTCTCCCCACCACATACACACTTTTGTGGGTGCAGGGAGGGGAAGGCATTTTCTTGCCCTCCTCCAGTTTTTGTTTTCTGGTGTCTCTGGCTCTTACCTCACAGCCTCACTTAAGCTTCCTTGTTGGAAATACCTCCTCTTCACTTTGAAGAATAACTGACTCTAAGACAGAAGCAGCTCTTGTAGGACTTTTTGAACGTGAAGACCTGAAGCACCACTGAAGCTATTGGCAGGAGACTGACACTCAGATGAAAGGCCACCCAGAGAGGCATTTATAATAGACAGGAAAGCACCTCTACTCATTTTTTAGGGAGATGAGGGAGGTGAAGGGAGGAGTTTTGCAAATAGGAAAGTATAGAAACTGTATTTCAAGAGAGAGTTAGGCCCAAACCAACTCTCCTAGATCTGCATACCCCTAAAGTTTGGTGCAGTTCAGATCGGGAGTGGGACCCCAACTTTTTGAAAGCCCGCCATTTCCTTGTAATGGTGAACTAAAATAATTACTCCAAACACCCCTAAACATTGAGGATGTTCAGAAATTAATCCGGATTTTGCACCACAGGCCCATTGCTATTTCAAACCTCATAAATGTGACATTTTAGGAAAAGATCTTGGCTGTCCTTTTAAAGTATGGCAGGACAGTGTCACAGATCGATTTTCATGCTGTGAAGTTAATCTGAATACAATAGCTGCTTTCAAAGGCAAATGAAGTTCTTGTTGTGGCACAAAACATCTGGAATTTTACAGCACCTTCAATTGGGTAATTGGATAGTGCTCAATATATATCAATCTGTCCTAGACCTTCAGTTCTGATCTTAGTCAGCTGAGATGACAAGATACAGGATGATAATCCCCCCCACATCCAAGATCTGAACTGAACCCCCTAGAATTACTTAAAAGGAATTGAAAACTAAGCATTTTAGAAATAATTTAAAAGAGAATAAAAATAGCTATCTGGAAATACTACAGTTAGTGTAGAACTCATGAAAAGGATTTAAAAATACAGACAGGAGTTTTGGACAGTTGTGTTGGATAAAACTGTAAATTCAGCAGAACAGAGCACAGCTTATAAGGAATAGTTTTAAATGTCTTTTCCCTCATAACTAGATTATTCAGTACAATGTCATTTGCCGCCACTGACATTTTCTTTAAAGTCATAAAGGCCTACATAGTAATAAAAGGGCTCAGAATAAAATTAGGAATATCATGTATAAATTATCTTTAACCTTAGCTTCATTTGGACTGTGACTTTTTAGACCTGATCAATTTTCATGAAACTATCCACATAAAACTGTGAAAAAATATTTGATCCTTGGCTCTCATAAAGCTTGTTGTAACAAGCCTGGTACTTTCTTGATACTTAATGGTGCTGTTGGTGTCTGTCTCTGTGGGCAATTCTGTAAAGCAGGGGATAATTTTGAGTTTTAATATAATTTCTTATAGAGCATTGTTAGGGGAAACATCTACACAGATATGCATATTTTATATAAGTGCTGTGCAGTCAAGGACATTTAGTGCTTACTAAATTTTGTGCTTGGTTTGGAAAAAGTACTCATTCACTCATGCAACTTTAGGGTTCCCCACCCATTTATGAAATCAGAAATTAGTTGGGCACAGTCCTATGCTATTTTTCTGGGTTTTTTTATTAAGGACTTTTTAAAGCATTTTTGACACCTGGGGGCCAGATTCTACTCTCAGTTATACCAATGTAAATGAGAGGGTACTTTGACCCATGATGTTTATGCCATGCCATTGATAGAAAATTTTGGCAGATTCCTACAGTTTGTGACACTTCTTTAAAATACACTAGGAAGTGCCTTCTCTATGTAGAGCAGTAGAAACCCAATAAACTATCATGCAGGGTCAACAAATGCATATAAAATGCACCCCAGGGATCCAAATATCTATAGAGCATGGTAGTGTATGTGCCTTGTACATGCCAGGGAATTAGCTGCCAAATTATCCTGTCAGCCACATATCTCTGCACAATGAAAAGGACAAGAATGTTAATCAGCGTCCCAGGGAAACAATAAAACACTTGTTTTGATCTGAAAAAGTTTATGAACTTTGAGATAGCACAAAATGTTCAAATCTCTTTTCAAAACTTCTGCCTATAAGAATTCAATAAATAAAGACAGTTTGAGGGCCAGATTGCATTATCTGGCACTATATCAATTTAAGGTAATCACAGATAAAATTGCAAATATATATAATTGTATTCCTCTTCACCCACTTTTCCTCGTCTTCTTATTCTGTAAACTAAGAGCAGGGATTGTGTCATCATATGTCTTTGGGCAGCATTGAACAGAATAGGGGCCCAGTCCTAACTGGGACTGTGGGCACTGCTCTACTATAAAATTTAAGTAATAATAATAAAATATCATCCCCCTAAAATTACAGAGTGCAGCTGAATTTAGTTGCAAGTCTTCCTCTGGTGACTTTTATTAAAAATTATTTACTAGTTTTGCTGTGTCTAGTATTTTGAATGACATAGTATGTTTCAATTCTACATTCTAAACACTCCCTTATAAGTACCTGTTGTGTGCTGATATAAAGAGCTGCCAAAGGGAGCTCTTTGCAATGCACAACAAGTTTTATTGGCCCTAATAACCCATGAAGTATGCTATGTGTTCTTGAGTGCCATCTATTGGCACCTTATCTATTTAAATAGATAGATTAGATCAGTCCTGTAACAGTACTCATTGCTCACCAGCCCTGTTGGTAGATAGGTACTCAACTCAATAGAACAGCGATATAGAGCCCATTTTTTTAAAGAGAAAAGTGAGTATGTCCCCAATAATGCCAGATACTGTGCTCCACTTCCCATTTACTTCCTGTTCCAAGACAATAGTGGGATCCAGGAGATTGAGCGGGAAGCACACGATCACAATTGCTATGCAAAGGCACAGACCCTCTATGTGGATGGCCAATGCCTGTGGCAGTTTTCCTGAGATTTGTGGAAATCTTGGGGAAATCACAGATTCTGGGGCTGAATCCTCTGCCCATTCAATACAGGAAAATTCTATCTCTTGGGACTCCAGAGATCTGACTTCAGTTCCTGGCTCTGCTACAGATTTCCTGAGTGAGCAATTGTAAGTCATTTAACCTTTCTGTGTTTCAGCGTCCCATCTATGAAATGAAGATAATACTTCTGTACCTCACAGAAGCGTTGAGTGACTATATTCATTAATAACCCTGAAATCTTTAGCTATTATGGAGATGATGACATATAAATATATAGAAAGACTAGCCCAACTGGTAGCATGAGAATCCTTCTACCCTCAAGCTAAATTCAGGAGCTCCTAATATAAGCAGTATTGCTAGACAGGAAGCAGGAGGTAGTGTCTTTGCTTTACAAAGCATTTTCTTTACCTATATAATACTTTAGCATGGAGTAAATTCTCATCTTGGATTCTGATATCAGTTGGGTTACTTCAGATTTACACCGGGGTGAAACCAGTTTCTGAGTCACTGATAACTCAGAAGAAAATAGTCTTGAATGCTGTTGGATCAATGCCCTAACAGACACTCCAGCATCCAGTCAAGCAATACTGACATACAGCAAGATTTGTGCAGCTCCATGACCAACTCCAGCCACTGACTGGGACAGGGTTTGTTGACCATAAGATGAATTCTGTGGCTCTGCAAATTATTTGCAAATATGCAAATAGCTTTCTAAAATTTTGCCTTAAAATGTCACACATGGATCTGTACAAAGCTTGGCAATATGGGTAAGCCCTTATTCACCCAAGTAGGTTCAATGACTTCAACATGAAGTTGCATAACATCACACTAAGTTAAGTACTGATGAATAAGCAGCAAAGCCATCTTTTTTCTCTATTGGCACAGAAGACTACTGACAGAGGAGCTAGTGCAGTTTTAGTGCTTGGGGGGAGGTTAAGATTAATGGATCCCATGTAAGGCTGTACACCCTCTAAACATTGTGAAGCCCAGCTCCAGAGGGGTGCTTTACAGAGTAGGGATTTGGGGGCATGCAAGAGGAGCAGAGAGGGAAACTTATGGATGTACAACTTTGCGCATCTTTTGCCTAGTCCTTCCTCTACTGCAGAGGTGACTCCAGTTCGGAGACTGCAGCACTGTAGAGCAGATTTTCTGCTCCTCTGTGAGGTGGCGGACTTAGAATTGCTTTCTCTAGCACCTGAGTAGCTCTCATATTCACAGCCTGACTGCTCAGGCTGTGCTCTGGAGGTAAGATTTGGGGTTAAATGACTACGTCCTGTGAAATTAGTATAATCCACATAGTTTCATCCCCAGATGTAATTCTGTCTTCTCACTCCTGAAAGGGAAAAGTCTCACTATTGATGCAGGTACTTCAGGGATGTTCTCTTATGCTAAGTGAAGAAATGTTAAAAAGGGACCCTCGCTCAACAGTAACAAGATTTTTTCAGAGTTCCTATAAAAAATGAACCATTCTCTGTGGGAAGGCCCATTGTATCAAAAATAAGTTTTTCCAGATAAAGCCATCAATAACTGAGTATCTTTAATCAATGAACCCTTTGTGTGGATGTAAATTTTCAAAGGATACTCTTCATTAGAGCTGTGGAATATTTCAGAGGGTCCCCTTCCTTAAGTAATGAAAAATCTCTTATGCAAAACAATGGGTTCTAAGAGCATTCTGTCTCCAAACCTTTAGACTCATATATATTCCTGTCACAATACGTTCAGTCTTTAGCAGATCATGGGCTTGTAAACAATTGCTAACCATTATGGTTTAACTGCATATGCATTTTGCAGTCCTTTTTATTGATATTTATTTTAACTTTCCAAATACGCCATACTTGAAAGAAACAATTTCAGTGACTGTGTAATTAGATGTTTCGTCCCAGTAAAATATTGTCTTGGCATGCCCAACATTTTACTACTGACCCTTCCTTTTGCTGGAATTGTGGTGTTCAGAGTAGGAATGCTAAAATAGATGAAAGCCGTTCTTTTCACTATAGGATTTGGTCACCTGTTTTTTGTTGGTTCAGTGCTGATGTCGTCTTTAACAAATGTATGGTGCACCTTAATGTGCACTCAGGGTCCTGTGGAAATGCTGGGAGAAAGTGCTTTTCTGTGATAATTTGGAAATAATGTAGAGTGGTGACATGAATTTAGTACTGTCCAATCCTGAGATATCATTTGATTTCCTGTAGGATCTCATGCTGGGTTTTGGCATGGTATTTGTGTGTGCTTTGAAAGCAATAACTTTGATCACAGTAAATTCTGGTTAAACTGCATTAATTGTGTATGTGCACGCAATAGTGGTGCAGTTTTTATATACCACCAGTGTATCTTATGGGAAGAAACGGAAAAAAGATTTCAAAAGTGTGAAGAAACATGGAGCATGTGGGGATGTGAAAACAAACAAATTTAAAGCCAGAGATGAACCTCAAAGTTTGGATATGGATTTGGATCCAGATCCAAAGTTTCTTGATGTTTAAGGTGGTTCAATTTGTAAGATTTAAATCTGGAACTTTTTCTGTTAGGAAGTGAGAAAAAGATAATTATTTAGGGAAATTGAAGATAATTAAAATAGGAAGAGATGCTCTTTTTTTTTTTTCAAAAGGCTATTTTTGTCTTTCTTGTTCATCAGACATTAACTGAAGAATTGCAAGACCATTGCATTTAAAATGTACTAGTGTATCAAGTATTGTTGCTGTGCTGCTGCCTTCTCCTTGCCAGTAATGTACAATAAGGAGTATAATCTTGCAATCTAACAAAACGAAACAAAACAACCTTCCCTCCTTCCCAAACTGCTGGGGTCTGACACTCAACATTTTCATTTTGCACAGACAGGACTTCAGAAACTATGGTGCTTGCATTGGGCTGAAGATATAGTTGAGGGTAAAAGATTTCAAAGGCAATTTTAATGAAAGCAAAATACTAAAAGAGAGACCATAGAGAGCAGTGGCACTATAGTTCTGCTAAATTTTATATTTAAACTAAGGGGCTAGTCATAATTTATTCTGTCAAAGAAGTGACCTATAAGTAAAGAAGACAAAAATGACTTGATGATTAAAGACTTTAAGTATTCTCTATAGTTATGTCAGTACTACATATTACTGTATACGTAATGTAAAGCAAAGTGTTTGAAATTTCTCCTAATTACGTTTGGAACCCAGACCATATCATGTCCTTAGGGAAGTTTGTAGTGATGTAGCAGCTTTACTATAGTTCTAGTTGTGACAGTGACTCTGAGTTAAAATTCTTTTTTTTGAAAACCCTTTCATATCTGGGGAAACAGTAAGAGACACAAAGACTTTCAGGTACATTTTCTAAATAGGCGATTGGAAGGAATGCACAAATATCTTGTTATGGAGTAATGTGAGATTGATTGGAGCAGGTACTTCCTTTGTACCACTTTAAAAACTCATTGCTTGAGAGAGTGCAGGGCAGTTTTGTGTATTTTTTATTTACAATTTTACTTGCTGGCAGCTACACATCCAATTTTTGTGGTGGCCCCAGGGGAATAGGAATTGCAGTCCTTATGCCAATACAGTTCAATGCAACATATTCAACCAATACAGAACAGTAAGTTTAAGGAATGGCAGACAACACAGCATTCTTTAAATATGAGACTAATCTTAGAGTTTTCAAAGTTTAATAAGGAGAAATAATGTTTCAGAATAAAAATACCCCTGTATTTCTGGATGTTGATGGAGCGGATCCTAAGAAAGGATATATGAAAAAATATTTAGGGGAAAATTATCCTCTTTGAGCTGCAGTGTAGTTCTCTGGTGTATGTTCTGTATGTAAAATTCCCATTGATGTCCCAAGTCACCAGATGGTGGTAACAAGATTGTTTGGTGTGGAGAAACCTAGTTAAAATAAGAAGGAGATTGCAAAAGGAGAAAGCAATCATGAAGTCCCAACTTGATATATCTGTGAAAAGTTTGTGACTATTCTGGATGAAAGGCTGTAAATGTGTTATGACAAATGATTGACATGCTCTTTCATGGAGGTGCTGCCAGGTAACAGGGTAATTAAAATTCAGTAAGCAATATCAAACTCATTTTTCATCTCTCAATAAAAGGAGCAGTGCAGCTTGTTGTTTAGCTTTTTATTAATTATAATTAGTAGAAAAGGAATAACTTTTATTTATAGAGATATTCTTGCAATTTAGGCCCACAACTAGTGAATTTGAACTTTGATGATTTTTTTACAGAATTAAAATATTAAGCATATTTCATGGAAGGTTGTCCCAGTAATTAACAACTGCAGCATAAGTAATGAAATTTTTTTTCCAAACCAACCAACTTATTTTTACTTTGTAAAGTTATTTTGTGCTTTCATTGGGAACTATGGTGCTCACACAGGCACATGAATGTTTGGGGTCTGATCCACCCCGCAGTGAAATCACTGGAAAACTTCCTTTGACTTTAATTGTCTGGGAAGTCAGTCCTGTTAGGTCTTTACAGACTTCATTCTGGGGATCAAAGTCCCTCCTAACTAATATATTTAAATGACTTTCTGGCTGACACCTCTATAACAACATACCATTTTCCAGGGGTATGAAGTTCATATAGTCTTCTCTGTGGTCAGTGCTCTGACATTTAGGAATCTGATCATAAAATGCTTGGAGTGCCATTGATTCTTATTGACTTCTTATTGAGGGTCATATCATGGGGCGGAAGTGGTAGATGAATCTAAAAATATAAGAATGGCCAATTGGATCAGACCAATAGTCCATCGAGCCCAGTGTCCTGTCTTCCAACAGTGGTCAGGACCACATGCTTCAGAGGGAATAAACAGAACCGGGCAATTATCAAGTGATCCATCCCCTGTTGTCCAGGCCCACTTCTAGCAGCCAGTGGTTTAGGGATACCTAGAGCTTGGGGTTGCGTCCCTGATCATCTTGGCTAATAGCTATTGATGTATCTATCCTCCATGAACTTATTTAATTCTTTTTTTAACCCAGTTATACTTTGGGCCTTCACAACAACCTATGGCAACAAGCTTTTTTTTCTTACAAAACAAATTCATTAAGGATGAAATTCATCCCAGGGAAAAGGCCCTATTAAGTTTATCAGCTACTAAGATCAATTTTGGACTCAATCTTGCAAGGCATTGAGTAAATACTTCCTGAGAGATGCTAAGTACCCACAACTGCTGTTGACCTTGGTGCTTTGCAAGATCAGGCTCCCATTTAGCTCATAGAGCAGTAAGGTTAAAACCCAACTTGAAATGCTCTGCAAATCAGGCTATCACTTCCCCATGTTCCTGGTCTTCACTGGCATATGGAGAATCTATGTACCTCTGCTCCACTTAATAGCATAGTAATATGCCACAGCATCCTTAGCTCAACTATCATTCCTGTTAGGATGATCACAAGGGCCTGGGAGTCACTTTAACCCCATGTTTAATCAAGCACTATGCTGGCTTCTCTCAACTTTCTTTGGGGTCAGTATGTGATCAGAACCTTAAAGGATCAGGCCCCGAAAAAAGCTTCAGTGGCCAAGGTGCATGTCCCAGTCACAAAACTCCCCCTAAAAAAATATCCTTTACCTCTCCCACTCAAACAACCACCCCTCACAAAAAAATCTGTTTGCCTCCTACCTTTAGACACAGGTCAGTAGCAGGTGCTCCAAAGAGATTGTAACTGTTATACATTATACCAGTGTATTCCCCCCTGTTCCTTGGTATCAAATTTTCCATCGGTTCATTCCTGCAATTCTAAAATTCCTGAATCTATATTTCTAAATCAATAGTTACTTAGGTCTCATGATGCAAATGAAATATTTTAATTTTTTCATACATAACACATACAATGTAACATGAATTTACATATCAAGAAGAATCTTGATTGCAAAAAACAAAAACAAAAACCACCATCCCCTTGTTATCGTAAGATTGTCATTGCTACAAAACCATGGGAGGTGCATATACAGAAGTTATGGTTGCTGAGCAACTATAACTGCACAATTTAATGCCTAAGAATTGTAGACTTAAAAAATAGAGACGAGCACAGGCAACAACAACAGTCACCATATTATATCTTTTCCCCACTAAGAAACAATATCCTGTAATGAAAATTATTCAATATAAGGTCCGTGATATTGTATTAATTTTCTAAAATGTATTCGACTTGAATTTACTCTGTTCTCAATACTCCCCAGGATCATTAGAGTATCATCACTGGAAGCCAACTATTTGAGCATTATGAAAAGATTTTACAAAGAGGATGGGAAGTATTAAGGAATGTAAGTGATCTCCAGGTATATAGTTTCAGATTTTAAAATGAGGGAATTCAATTGATTTTACAGGTATTGGATTGGCAATGGAAAACTGAAGTCCTATATTTATCCACAAGACTTAGTGCAGTACAATCAGTGAACAACCTTCCCAAAGTTGCCCCACCACTGTGCATTTTTCTTTATTCTGGAAGCCACCTATAGGGGTGAGAAAGGTGTTAAAGCTCTGTGCCCAAGCTGATCTAAGCCCCTATGCTGAGATAGATGAAAAGGGTGCTAATTAATACCAATTGTGATGTTATGTTTTGCAGTAAAGACTTAACTATCCAGCAGGGACTGGACTAGGTTCACCAGTTTCATCTTAGAAAACTCATCAGTTTAAAAGTAAATGAAATACAATCATTATATTTGTTTAATCTTTACAGTGGGGAAAAGCAATGTCTAGAAAATAAGACTCCAATCTACCATGCATACAGTTATTTCATATGAATTATTTGAAAGGTTGGTTTGAATCTCTAAATAGTGAGTAGAGTCCTGATCCTCATTTTCCTTGGATAAAGATCTGGCCTGAGTTCGGCTGCTTAGCACGGTTTGCATTGCAGTGTTAATGCAACCCTGAGCTCTCCCGTTAGTATTAGTTGTACAACTGGTGGAATCTAAGACAAGGGCCTTTCCTGGCATGGATGGGTCTCCCCATCAGAATGGCTATTGGAGAAACAGTGAGAGGAGTGGGCTGAGTAACCCACACAGAGACTTTGGGGCTATCTGATGACTTAGAAATGGAGTTGCTGAGTAATATGAAGCAGCCCCTTTCAGGACACTAGAAGTGCAGAGACATCATTAGAGCTCCTGTTGTACCCCACAAGCAACTTTTTTTTGTCTGGGAGAGAGGCCACGCCTCCTTACTATGGTGCTTCGGTGGGGACAAAAGCTCAAAGGGGGGTGGGAGGAATTAATGTTTATAGGCTCTGGCTGTCAGGCGAAGAAGAACAAGCAAGCAGTCTATGGGCTCTGGCCCCTCAGGCTGGGGCCGAGCTGACAAGCAGTCTGTGGGCTCTGCTCCCTCAGGCCAGGGCCAAGGCTCTGTCCTGTTGACTCCCTAACATTCTAGTCTAACTGTGCTCAAGAAGAACTGTTGAAAAGTAAATTGCAATATATGTTCTCTGAACTACAGTATAACTACGGTATAACATCAGGAGTTTCACAGACAATGCTACCCATTGTTATTTGAATGAGAAGAACCCATAACCTGTAAAGACTACTACAAAGAAGTTGGAGGTTTCTCTTGTCAGTCACTGTATGAATATTCCTGTACATTGCATATGTCTATAAATGATCTAAATTTCAGATACTCAATAGTGGTGGTAATTAAAACTAAATGTTATGCTGATAACTCTTTAGAAATAAAACTCCGTCTCATTTGTGTCAACATCTCTTAGTATGCAACGATAATATGTAATGCACTTACATTATCAATAATATCATAATGACCTCATAATGGTAGTTTGGGAAATGTTACATATACTTCAACTTGTGATAAGAATGACGAACTTGCTTACAATTATTGTGCTCCATGATACTACTTGCTATGCAGTGGTTTGGCAAACCATTGTTTGGCATAAATTTTACCTTTTATGATATAAATCTGAACAGAGACCTCTGTCTTTCCTTATCACATAGAATGACATATCCTAAGGGATCTAACTCAATGCACTATGTAACTTCAGAACCAAACAACCCCAAATTTTGGAAAAGACCAGTTCCAGTTCTCAGCTTCACAACTAGGTCTTATTTCTATAATTGGCCAAATACAAAATACAAAAACTTTGTTTATTTGTAATTAAATTTTGCACCCGGAGTCTATATCTAATTTTCTCCTTTGTCCATGGTATAGAAAACTCAAGTAACATGGCCTGTTTAGGGTTCTGCAAACTGTCTAGGGGTATGTCTATACTGATGGCGGCAAAGTCGCCACCGTCAGATCGACCTATCTGGATCGATTGAGTGGTCAGTGAAAACCGGCTCAATCAATACAGAAGTTGATGCTGGTAAACCACCTCCTCAAGTGGCGTAGCGCTGCGTCGACAGGAACGTGTTGCCCATCGGCGCAGTGCAGTGAAGACACCTACATGGTTTTTACTTGCCAACCCATGCCTTCCTGTCTACACTGCTATTTTTAGCTGTGTCGAATCCCACTGGAACCCTTCCCTGACACAGTGAAAGACTGCAGCAGCAGTGAAAGATTCTGGCAGCTCCCCGATACTGGAGCATTTCCCTTCTGCAGGGAAAGGTGGAGCCTTTCCCTGCTGTGTCCCCCCATGCAGATTCTTTCCTTGCCGCAGTGAAAGACTCTAAGCGTTTCCCTGTTGCCTTCCCTCTGCTAGAGCCTTTCACTGATTCATGTAGATACATACTGTAGTATGGACACAGCCTGCTTTTCACTGCAGTGAGTAGACACATATAGTCTACACGCTGCCACCAGTGGTGTGTAGTGTAGATGTAGCCTAACTTTTGCTTTTTGTTGTGTGACGCTGAACAAATGTTCTCACGAGTCTTTCAGGACCAGTTTCTGGCCCTGGGCAGATAGCTCAATTGAGATGTAATTTTGGGGTGTTTTATAGTGCATAATGTACTGTAAAATCTGGTCTAGGAAAAACAAATAATGAAAATAAATGGTCTAAAAGTGAGTGATGTTGGGCAGCAGCAGCAACATCAGAAGAGCAGGAAGAGAGGAGACCTGAGATGTTTTCTTGTATTATTTTTTCTATTGTGCAAAAATGGCTGAATCTCATTGATCACACAGCAGTGAGCCTAAATGGACTTAATGACTGGCTGGAAGGCTTTTGTCAGATTTGTAAATATCTTTCCAATGCCTCCCTACTATCCCATTTTGGTTCATACGTTCCTGAATATTCAGAGCTATGTTTTTTTTATTGCTCCCCTGAAATATCTGGCTTCCCTGCTAGGACCAAAATAAGGGTTAAGCAGGCAATTTTTATTTGGGTTGCATATCCCTAGTGCCTAATACTAATTATGCAGAGTTAGCAGCTACTGTAAAGAGTCTCTTTCCTAACTTTTCCTGTTTGGAACACAAATATAGTATTTTACAACAATTATGTTTTTAATAATATTTTATCATTTTCATATTTTAATATAATTAAAATGGTTCTTAATTCATTTCTAAAATCTAATTTTTCAGCAAATGGTGGAGCATCTAAATCTTTAATTATATTGAATAGACATTTCAGAACAGGTGTTCAAAAGCCTGCAGGTGTCCTGGAAATGCTGGCGACTCTGCACCTTTCAGCTGTTAAAGCAGGACTTTTTGGAATGAAATTACTCTAAGTAATATGTGCTAGCGGTATTTCCAGGAGCAGTTCTGACACTGTAAAGCACTTTCATGAATGAGTCAGTAGGCCAAATCATGCAGTCCTTATTCATTCCTTACTCAGTCAAAACTGCCTTTGATTTCCTTGCCTAAGAAAAGATTATGTCCCCTATTTTCCAACTTGTTGCATACCTATCTCTGATTTTGCCTGATTTCAGGATCTGACCCCTTATTTGCAAAATGTAATCTAATTACAAACAGGTGTGCAATTTTTACAGGAGCTTTAATTAACACAGCACAAATTTCTTTCTTATAGGCTTCTGTCTCAGGACTCCATTTGCATTCCGTTCTAATTCATTTCTGGAGTTTCAAAGTTCCAGAGCCCTTGACAGGGATATAGTCAGTAAGAGCTCTTCCAGCAATTAATATCACCCTTGTCGCAAACTTAACTTTAAGACATAGCCTGGCATTGTCACTGAGTCCCTACTGCTGCTGCTGTCCTAAGGGCAGGGGCCACATTTCCTCTTGTCTGCACAGCATCGAGCACTTTGTCAAAGAAATAATCACTTCCAGCACTCAACAAACAATAGAAATCAGCAAAACTTAATACAGTATAATATATTCAAGATCTTATCTGCACTTATCCTTCACTAAGAGTTTAAGTGCAAAACTGTGGTATTTGGGCACTGGTTTGTGGAGTCACATGATCCAGATAAGTTTGGGTAAGGATTGTTCTTCAGGAAAAGCCATGGCTCAGCCTTTTTCATATTCCCTTTGGGGTGATGTGCACTCATTGAGGATGCACATATGGCACATGATCTACACTTATCCCAAGCCCAGGGATTGAAGTTGTTAACGGCCCTTGTTGGCAGTGTGCTAAGAGAATAGCCTCCATGTAGTCCTCCACTCACACACATACCTGGACATGGGCAGCCACAATCAACTCTGAGTCTAATAGATGAGTTTAGGGTTTTTTTTTAAAGAACGTAAAAGTAAGAACAAGATTTGATGGAGGGGCAACTCAAATAAAAATATACTCAGTGTAGATAGTCTGCCAGTATGGCTCAAAGGAAGGGCAGGCAAGAAAAGCATATAAACTAAAAACATGAAATAATGTTTGAGATAGATTGCCAGTACTATGTGGAAAGGCCACTTCTCTGATCAGCTCAAGTATCTGGATAAGATTTCTGATTGAAGAAGACATTTTAAGCAGCGGGTGGTGAAGACAACTTCTATGGATTTTATGTTGTTCAGAAAGTAAACTGCTAGAGATGTAGTACTATCAAAATTTAGTATATGGGCCAGATTCTCCATGGACTTCAGTAGGGTTATGCCACCAGAAATTTTGATTTTAGTGACTACATTGTAACTTGATAAAGTGCAGGACATATATGCTGCAATGTCTTACTTCTCAAAGTACTTATTTTGTAATAAATGTACCTCCAAATTACTGGTAGTAACCTGACCTGTCTTGCACTTGGAAAAGATCAGCAATTAATTGGAGTTTTTGTACCATCCAAACCAAGAAGCTCCTCATGAAAGATATTTTTCTTTCATAGACTCTGATAGGGTTGTCAGTTTGGGCTGGATATATTCCTGGTGGTTTCATCACATGACAAAATCTTTAATTAAAGATTAATCTTTAATTCCTGGAGACTCCAAGACAATCCTGGAGGGTTGGCAACCTTAGATTCTGGAACTGTGCAGTGGCTTTCAGGAGGTAGTCAGCACTTCCTAGTATTGGGCAGTGAGTCCCAGATTTCAGGGCATTTTAATGCATTTGAGAGAAGAGAGACATTTAATAAAAATCTTTTCATTTGTGTATATATAACAAGGTCCATCATTCTTATTGGAGCCCTCTGTTAACGTTTTCCTCTTATGTTTTTAATGAGGAAAGATCTTTTTAAAGTTGTTTACTGGTGAGCCATACAAATTTGCTTTAGTTAAATTCATGGTTTTTTTTAAAAAAAGAAGATTTTGCATTTCACAGTGAATACTGCTCAGGTATCACTGTTCAGAGCACCAGGGAAAAAAAAGCAAATGGATTTATTTTCACCCATAACTTGCATTAATAAACATTTTTTTTTTAAATCTCATTTTCCTTGACTGTGAAATGAATTTAAATGAACATATTAAATAAGCAGATTTGCCAGGCAGGATTTGGATTAGTTTCTAATTTCTACAATAGATTTTTCTTACTCTGATGCCTCCGCCCCATTCCTGCAGAGTGCATGTATACTGTCCTTTGTGGTAGTATAGCCAGTTTCTGCTACATAACACACACTATTCTGGACAGAAATTGTAATTATCAGTGTCTGCATTTGTTTTTATGAAGAGTGGGCACTATTTTGTAATTCAATTGTGGCCCTGATCCTGTTACTTTTGACACAAAAGCCACATGGACTCGAAAAAGCATAAGAGAGCTTCTATATTTAATTTTGGTATTATAAGGTGGTAGTGATGCCATACTCTAGTTGTCTAGCACTTTTAATCATAAAATGGCCACATTCTGATAAGCTCTAACCACTGCATTGTTTGCAGCAGGCCTTTGAAGTTGGGCAAGAAGAAGAAGACTTTCAGGCTAGAGAAATGTCTTTTTTTGTGTCCCATGAAATCCTATTTATATTTAGCTGAACTGTAAACAGTTAAACATTACCATTTCCTTTCTGTTGTTTACAGAAATGGGGGAAAGAAGGTGGGCCAGTCTCTGCATATAAACTCCCTAGACACCAGTAACTCATTCCCCCTCTGGGGTCACCAAATGGGAAAATATGTCCCCACCTCCTAGGGAGAGAGCTATTCTAGGCTAGGCACCTCTGATCATCCCCTGGACCCAGCATATGGCACCAGTCTCACATCCCTATTCTGAGAGAACCGTTTTCTCCTGCCGCCAACAAATGTAGTTAGTCCTGTTGATGGTTGTAAATAATAGAATGTGTTTTTACATCTTTCCTTTTTTAAAATAACCTAGGAAATTACATACAAAATATATGTTAAAAGAAAGTTATTTAGGTTGAAAAGGTAAGCACCTGAAAGTTAGAAAATGCCAGACTTACAGTTGCCCATGTAAGCAATCTCACTTCTGCCTCTTTTGTGCATACATATTATGATGCAGTCTTTAATTATGTGATCAAATACTATTTTTTCTACAAAACCCTGCCTCATTTAGTGGCATACGTGGAAATAATTAAGAGTGAATGCACATTTGTGAATGTAGCATTTCCTAACTTTGGAATGCTTGATTTTTCAACCTAAATAACTTTCTTCTAATATAGATTTTTGTATCTAAATGTATATATCTAGTGCAGTATACTAGAAAATACTGGGGATTACTGGCAAGCCTGAAACTTATATGTTTCCTTCTAGTAGTGAACAGGAGACTCATGAATCTTTCCTGTAAATTTCCCAGTGAGCCCCCTATCTTACAGCTCTGTCGTTTCCTGCATACAGTAGAAATGACCAAAGAAAACGGGCTAAGAGAATATTTTAAAATAATTATTCCTGAATATTTTATTAGCATTAAATAAATAGACCTGGTAAATTGTTGGAGCAGAGAGTAAGTTTAATGCAAAAGGAACTTAAGCTTTAATGAATGTATGTTGACATGACCTTGCAATTTTACTTCATCTCCCCCATTAACTTCCTATGCACCCAAGAACCTTTGGCATGCTGCCTAAATAATAGAAGAATAATTAGACTAATAATTGAAGAATGCCAAGTCAAACATCTAAGGAATTTATCTTTAACAACTTACTGTTTTTTGCACTCTTCACATAGTGCCTGATACGGTTTTTTAAAAACCATTTTACAAATGTCCCATCGAAATTTTCATGAATAATTAGTGGGTCAGGCAACCATCAAAATGAGGTCAAATATTATGGGCTTATTCAATAAAAATAATGTCTGTCTCACACAGCCTTCCAGAGAAAACCTGAGCTCATGCTAGCACAGTGTCTAACTCATCCCATTGTACCTTCACATTGTAGTACATGTATGGGCCCAATCCCACAGCTATTATTTACATAAAATGTACAATGATTTCACTGTAAATTATGAACACACAAGGGCAGGTCTATAATAGGTAAGGTCATGTACTATTCAGAAATCGCTGAAATATCTGAGCCCAGTAGAATTATAAGGTTGGAGAGATAACTTTAACTTGGAACTTCTTTGCTTTTCTCAGTTCAATTGCAACCGTTTAAAGTACTGTAACATACTTTAAAATGTCTTCTAATGTGTGTGAATTTAAGGCTGGTAAAAGATACTGGACTGACAGCGTAGAGATTGAAATAATCTATTCAAACAGAGAATAAATATAGAAATTTGGCAGACATATAAGCTTCCTTACATTGCCCTACCAAAGTGCCACATGCTTTAGAATACTATGATTCTGGTTACCATCTTGCTTTTTTCCCAATATGAGTTTCAGTATGATTTAGCAGTCAGCATTTCATGAACTACTAGAAAGAGGAAGATTTATGCTTTGAACCATTAGCTTCCAAACTGAAGTCTTTCCAGCATCCATGGAGAGCTGGTCTCATGGATTCATCTCTTGATTTAGCTCCAACCAGTCTGAGGTTTTATATGAGAAGTTGCCTCCTTCTTGCTCAATTTCCCCAGACCCGAGGGTAGCTATTTCCAGGACTGAAGCCACAAGTTATGGCCAAAGATAACTGTTGGCTCCCTCACTTCCCAACCCAAACAAGAAAGAAAAGGAACCAGAAACCAGGCCCAGGAAGGCACTTAGGGAGGGGGTTATGGAACCAGGCCAAGAAGGTGACCCGGAGCTGGTGAGCTTGGGAATATTTTGGGAGCCCCCATTTTGTACCATGCAATTATGAAGAGGGACAGGAGAGCAGCCTGACGTACTTGCCATTTCTGAAGGGAGAATGTCATGGAGTATGGGTTGCAATCCGAGTACTAGATTGCAAGCTCTTTGGGGCAGGCGGTTTTGTTTACCATATGTTTATGCAGTACCTAGCATAATGCGGCCCCAATCTGGTTGAGGGCACTTCAGTATAAATGTTAAATAATAAGCAGGAGAATAGTTCGAAGTCTGCCTGCTTTGTGGTTAGCTTCAAGAGCTGGTAAACTGCTGCTAATCTGTCAGAACTGATCAGAGAGGTTTGAGTGGTGTCAATGTTTTATTTAACTCAGCTTCTTTGTTTGAACTATTTGATTTGTAACTACCTGATGTTACTGTACATTTCCACTGTAGTCTAGTGTGTCTAGTTATGACATAATAAATTGCTATTCTCCAAATATTCAGTATTGGAACTTGCTGGGTAGGGATTAGTTTTATTATTACAAATGTTTGCCTGCGAATTACACAAATTCTTGCAACTTTTAAATTTAATCTATAACTGTATCTATAACTAACTAAAGAGATTGCAGCTGACTCCACATTCAGGCAATTAGATTATTAATTGCTGAAAATGAAAGGTAAAAGATTATTTTGAGGCTAGGGTGTAGCTGATCCTACATTTATTTTGACAAGGATCTTAAAATATTTTGAAAATTAAACTAAACTGTGGATTCTTCTATCTAAAGAAGTATAGCTATTGTGAAATGATCTCCTTCTGATGTAAAAGGGGAGATTTACTGTAAGCATCTGTTTGTAATGTCACTCCTCCTTTAAATGATATTGACACATACAACCTTCTTCCAAATGTTCATTGTCCTGGTAGGGGAACACAATATATTTTGATAGAAACTTCTGGGGCAGCTGGGTAAGTAGGGTTATGCAATCCCAGCCAATTTCTATTTCAAGTATTTCTTCTAGATTAAAAAATTTCCTGGTTACCCCAGTTATTAATAAATGAATTAATTAATGATACTGCTTTATATTTCCAAGTAAATCCAGGAAGCTGTGCCACATATCACTCCTTTCTTTAAATCACTGTAAAAGTTCCTCCTCTACACTACCTACTCTGTTGTTGTAATTAAAAATCTGCATCAGTAAATGCCAACCTTCAAACCTGAGTTTACTATATGCTTGACAGCCTCCCACCACTTCCTGCTTTGGAACTATTTTCCACTGAAAACACATAATGAACTCAATATCTTGTTCTCATAAAAATTATCTTCAGATGCAATGAGGATGCTGATTTTAAATATAGTCTTGGATTGCAGCATGCGGTTTCTTCAGTCATATAACAAGATGGATGGCCATCTTGGAAACACTCTATATGATCCCAAAAGATAACTACTTCATCTGCAGCATTCCTGAGAGTTTTCATAATTGATTAATAAAACGATAAGAGCAGCCCATGGCAGCCTGACTTCAACTGGAATTTTCAGCACCTCTGAAAATCAGACCCCCTAGGTCAGTGTCAAACATTGTCAAGAACACTCTTTACTTTTGCATATGGTGGCTAATTATCAAGTGTTTAGGCATACAAAAAATTATCAAATGTTTAGGCATAAAACTAAGCTGTGTGCAACGGAGCATACTTGTTTGGGCAATTGTGGTAATTGTGCATGCAAATAACCACATAGAACCATTCCTGCCACATTCTTTATAGGAAGTTCTCTACCACTTGTGCAATGTAAATGGGCAGATGATCTTGAGAGTTAGAGTTCTTATAGAATTATTTATTCTTTGCAACTGAATTACTCCATTATTTCTATCCATTCTGCTTTTAAGCTTTCCTTGTCTGGTCCTCTGGAGCTATGTTTGTTGATTTCATGCTCAAATTCTGTTGTAGTTGTGGTGCAAAGTGGCTGTACTGATACCTCTGGATCTGGGCCCATACCTCTGTGCTGAGCAAGGCTGCCTGCAAAGGCAAGACTATCTTGCACAGTAATGAAGTACTACTAAAACGATTGATTCGAGTGATTGGACTTAGGAAAGAGTAACTGACAAATCATTACACTTCCTTTGGCGGAGGAGCAGGAAATGGAGTATTGGAGAGCACTGAAGTGATGCATATACTCCCAAAGAACATTCATGGTATTTGTGCATGTATACATGGGGTAAGCAGACACTTGGGTCAGCTGAACTGGTTCTTGAAAAGGAATTTGCTTTCTATTATTAATGAGAGACTCTTCCCAGAGGGGAATTTTGTCTTGATCTCTCTATTTTAGGTATTGCTAAGGCTCCAGTAATAATGGAATCTGCACACCAGATCCACCTGTACTCTTTTCTCTCTCAGCCCAGTTTTCTGTCATCTTTTTTACCCCATTTGTCATTCTCTTCTGCTTGTTCTGTCTCTCGTGCCACATCCATTGCTTCTGTGCCTTTCCTCACTTACTATCCCTGTGTTAATTTGTTTATTGTTTCCTTATCCTCCCTTCCTCATCTTCTTTTACCCCTTCCTTTCTTCCCCATGTTCTGCTGGATAGTCCCCTATAGCTTACATATGTTTGTGTTGTCCCCTTTGTTCTAGTGCTTTGTTCTTTCTGCTTTTGCTGTTGGCTCTTTTATTCCTTTCTCATGACCTCCAAACTCTCCCTCTCTCTTCATTTCACCACATTCCTG